>NW_005882414.1:0-5148 GCF_000147115.1 Myotis lucifugus | reverse complement strand
TGAACTGCGAACCGTACCTTCGAGGCAAGTCCAACCTTTCCGTGGAGGGGTGCAGGTCTCCCCTTGGCTCTTGCAGTCGCGCTGTTTGCGAATCGCTGCCTCCGGGTCAGTAGCCGCCGGGCTTAGTAGCCGATCTCTGGATGCCGGTGAACGCTGCCTGAGATGGCGCGGTCCCGCCGCTGCGCTGGCGCCCAGAGGGAGGTTTCAGCCTCAATCTCCAACCATCCGCATTTTTTAGGAGTTTTCTGTCTTTCCTGGCTGCAGACTGTCTCTCAGCTGAACCTCCCCAGCTTGATCGGGCTGATTGTTACCCGTTTCAGCTGCTCGCCCCCATCTGGTCCGGGACAAAGCACCAACACGTCCGTCTAAGCCTCCGCCATTTTCTCCTCCTCTAGGCTTTTATTATATAGATTTTTGACACTCTGAGCCATGATGAAGACTTGCATGTGTAAAGTATAGTCTGGTTAATGAATTTTACACAAGAACTGATTCAAAATTTCTGAACATAGTGATGGTCATAAACACTTATTTTAAAAACATGACAGTGATCAAATGGAAATATAATTTATGCTTATTAAAATGGACAATAAAAAGACACATATATGGACATTTTAAAATGATAAAGGGAACACTACATCAAAAAAATATAACACTTCTTAATATATATGCACCCAACTAGGGAGCACTGAAATATATAAAACAACTACTCACAGAAGTAAAGGGAGAAACAGATCAAAAGAAGATCATAGTTGGGAAACTTAATACTCCATTGACAGCTCTAGGCAGATCAACCAAACAGAAAATCAATAAGAAATGTCAGTCTTAAATGAAACACTAGACCAAATGGACATTATTGACATTTACAGAATCTTTCTTTCCAGAACATCATATTATATATTCTTCTCCAGTCTACATGGAACATTCTGAAGGATAGACTATACGTTGGTTCACAAAACTAGCATCAAAAAATTCAATAAGATTGAAATTATACATATTCTCTGACCATGATGCCTTGGAATTATAAATCAAATGCAAAAAGGAAGTAAAAATCCCCACAAATGCCTAGACATTAAACAACATACTACTAAAAATGACTGAGTCAAAGAAGAAGTAAAAGATAAGATCAAAAGATATATAGAGACAAATGAGAATGACAATATGACATATCAAAAGGGGACTTTATATCATTACAGGCCTATCTCAAGAAACAAGAGAAATCCCAAGGAAACAAACTAACATCACATCTTAAAGTAATAGAAAAAGAACAAAAGCAACCCAAAGCCAGCAGAACAAATAAATTATAAAAGAGCAGAATGAAATAAAATAGAGAACAAAAAAGACTATACAAAAAATTAATAAAACAAAGAGCTGGTTCTTTGAAAAGATTAATAAAACTGGCAAACCCCTGGCTGAACTCACTAAGGATAAAAAGGAAGAGACCATATAAACAAAATAAGAAATGAGAAGAAAAGTCACCATAGACATCACAGATAAACAAAGACTCATATTAGAATATTATTAAAGACTATATGCCATAAAATTCAATAACCTAGAAGAAATGGATAAGTTTCTAGAAATATAATAACCTTCCTACATTAAATCATGAAGAATTGGAAAATCTAAATATACAAATCAGCAGTGAAGAAGTTGAAACAATGATGAAAAACTTCCCAAAAAATAAAAATCCAAGACAGATGGCCTTATCAGTAAATTCTACCAAACATTCAAACAAGATTTAAAACCTTTTTTCTCAAACTCTTCCAAAAAATTTGAAGAAGAGGCAATACTTCTTGACACTTTCTATGAGGCAACTATAATCCTGATACCAAAACCTGGCAATGATAATATAAAGAAATAAAATTACAGACCAAATCTCTGATGAATACAGATGCAAAAATCCTAAACAAAATACTAGCAAATCAAATACAGCAGTACATTAAAAAAATATACATCATGATCAAGTGGGATTCATTCCAGGGTCACAAGGATGGTTTAACACATGCAAATCAATCAATGTAATACACCACATTAACAAAAGAAAGGATAAAAAGCATATGATCTTATCAATAGATGCAGAAAAGGCATTTGATAAGACAGAACATCCATTTATGATTAAAACATTCAATAAAATAGGAATAGAAGAAAAGTACATCAACATAATAATGGCCATCTATGATAAACCTTCAGCTAATATCATAATGGTGAAAAACTGAAAATTTTCCTCTAAAATTAGGAACAAGACAAAGATGTCCACATTCACCACTCTTATTCAACATAGTGCTTTAAGTCCTAGCCAGGGCAAGAAGGCAAGAGAAAGAAATAAAAAGCATACAAATAGAGAAGGAAGAAAAGTAAAACTGTCCCTTTTTGCAGATGACATGATTCTGTTTTTAAAAATCCTAAAGACTCTACCAAAACACTATTAGAAACAATAAACAAATACAGTCAATTTGCATGATATAAAATCATTGTGCAAAAATGCATTGCCTTCCTGTATACTAACAACAAAACTTCAGAAAAAGAAATGATAAAACAATTCCTTTTGCAATTACACCAAAAGGATATACTAACAAAGAAGATGAAAGGCCTATATACTAAAAATTACAAAGCATTTTTAAAAGAGATTTTAAAAGACACAACACAATGGAAAAATATTCCGAGTTCATGGATTGGAAGAATCAATATAGTTAAAATGGCTCAAAGTAATATACTGATTTAATGCAAACCCCATCAAAATCCCAATGTCAATTTTTAAAGAAATAGAATGAGAAATCATCAGATTTATATGAAACTATAAAAGACCCCGAATAGCCAAAGCAATCCTGAGAAAAAAGAACAAAGCTGGAGTTATCACACTACCCGACTTCAAATTATACAACAGAGCTATGATAATCAAAACAGCATAGTATTTGCAGAGAGACAGACACAGAGATCAATAGAACAGAATAGCGAGCCCAGCTATAAAACCACATGTACATGAACAGATAATTTTCAAAAAAGGAACTGGAAACACATAATGGAGTAAAGATAGTCTCTTTAATAAATGGTGCTGGGAAAACTGGAAAGCCACTTACAAATGAATGAACCTGAATTAGTTTGTTCCCATGTACAAAAATTAATTCAAAATGGATCAAAGACCTAAATCTAAGACCCCAAAAAGTAAGTTACATAGAAGAAAATATAGGTACCAAACTTACGGTCCTTGGTTGTAGAGAACATTTTATTAATTTGATCTCAAAGGCAAGGGAAGTAAAGGCAAAAATAAATGAATGGGACTATATCAAACTATCAAGCTTCTGCATAGCAAAAGAAACTGACAACAAAACAAATAAGCAGGCAACCAGATCAGATCTGATATTTGCAAACATTAGCTCTGACAAAGATTTAATTTACAAAATATATAAAGAACTCCTAAAACCCAATACCAAACAAACAACTCAATCAAAAAGTTGGCAGAGAACCTGAAAATACTCCTCTCCCAAAAGGACTTATGAACAGCCAATCCTATATAACAAAAGACAAACATGCAAATCAACCTAACAGCAGAATGACCAGTCTCTATGATGTGCACTGGCCACCAGGGGGCAGACACTCAATGTAGGAGCTTCCCTCTGGTGGTCAGTGTGCTCCCACAGGGAAAGGACCGTTCAGCCAGAAGTCTGGCTCATAGCTGGTGAGCACAGAAGCGGTGGTGGGAGCCTCTCCCGCCTCTACAGCAGTTGGACATCCCCTGAGGGCTCCCGGACTGTGAGAGGGCATAGGCCAGGCTGAGGGACCCCCCCCCCCAAGTGCATGAATTTTGTGCACTGGGCCTCTAGTTGATATATAAATATATATTCAACCTCACTGGCAATTAGGAAAATGCAAATCAAAACTACAAGGAGATACCACCTTACACCTCTTGGAGTGGCCATTATCAACAAGACAAGCAATAAGTGTTGGAGAGGTTGTGGGGAAAAGCAAACCCTCATTCATTGATGGTGGGAATGTAGACTAGTATAATCACTATAGAAAGCAGTCTGGTGATTCCTCAAAAAGTTAATAATAGAGCTACCATACAATCCAGCAATCCCTCTCCTGGATGTATACCCGAAAACTTCAAAATCATGTATTTGCAAAGATATATGCACCCTTATGTTCACTGCAGCATTATTCACTCAGGCCAAAACATGAAAATAACCAAAGTGTCCTGCGATAGAGGACTGGATAAGATATGGTTCATATACACAATGGAATACCACTCATTCATAAGAAAGGGTAAAATAGTGCCATTTGCAACAACATGGGTGGGCCTTGAGAACATTATGCTAAGTGAAATAAGTCAGAAAAAGCTAAGAATCATATGATTTCATTCGTATGTGGGACATAAAACTGAAAGTCATGAACACAAACAACAGTGTGGTAGTTGCCAGAGGGAAGGGGGTGGGAAGAGAAGAGGGTCTTAAATATAATGTGACAGGAGAAGATTTGACTTTAGGTCAGGGGTCCTCAAACTTTTTAAACAGGGGGCCAGTTCACTGTCCCTCAGATCGTTGGAGGGCCAGACTATAGTTTAAAGAAAAAACTATGAACAAATTCCTATGCACACTGCACATATCTTATTTTGAAGTAAAAAAACAAAATGGGAAGAAATACAATATTTGTATTTGCATGTGGCCCGCAGGCTGTAGTTTGAGGACCCCTGCTTTAGGTGGTGGGCACATGATGCAACATATATATCTTGTAACATAGAAAGCCACACCTGAAATCTGTATGTTCATGTTGAACAATGTCACCTCAATTTAATAAATAAATATTTTTAAAAAAGAAAATCAAAGAAAGCCCTAAGCACTAAAAGTCTAATAAAGCTCATGCTGCTAATGTGAGCATACTTTTAAGTTACCTGTAAGTATATATTCCATCAAATCTTCACTGGTATTATATTTCCCAACCGTTTGAAACTTACGAAAACAGATCAGTTTTCTGCATGTCTCTGTCTCTTTTGAAGACCCTTCTGTAGCCCTAACGTTTGCCCCTCCTTTCCTATATAGCTAGGAGTAACAAAACAACAATAAAAACAAGGGGAGGTGTGATTCTTACAAAAAGTCCTGTTCCATAAAGCAATATTAAGATACAGAGAAATTAGATGTAAACACACACACACACACA
>NW_005882413.1:0-5150 GCF_000147115.1 Myotis lucifugus | reverse complement strand
AGGAGTAAGGTTCATTCATGGCAGTTGCAGGGTTGGCTCAGTTTCCACACCCTCAGGAAGGCCCGTTTGAATAGGTTGGGGGGATGAGTGATGGATGGTGTGATGCCAAGGCCAGAAGTGAGCAGGCCAGCCCCCAGATGTGGACTGATTGCTCTTCTCTTTGAAGGTGGCCCACATGAAGAGCAAAGACAGTCGGATTAAGCTGATGAATGAAATTCTCAACGGGATCAAAGTGCTAAAGCTTTACGCCTGGGAGCTGGCATTCAAAGACAAGGTGCTGGCCATCCGGCAGGAGGAGCTGAAGGTGCTGAAAAAGTCTGCCTACCTGGCCGCCGTGGGGACCTTCACCTGGGTCTGCACACCTTTCCTGGTGAGTGAAGCCAAGTTTATCTTGGCCACATCATTTTATATTGCTTTATTATCATACCTAAGTATTTTTAAATTTCAACAAGGCCTTCTCCTATCACTCCCTTTAAAAAGTGCCCTGCAGCCCTAGCTGGTTTGGCTCAATGGATAGAGCGTCAGCCTTGTGGACTGAAGGGTCCCAGGTTCGATTCCGGTCAAGGGCACATGCCCGGGTTGCAGGCTCGGTCCCCAGTAGGGGGCATGCAGGAGGCAGCTGATCAGTAATTCTCTCTTATCATTGATGTTTCTATCTCTCTTTCCTTCTCCCTTCCTCTCTGAAATCAATAAAAATATATTTTAAAAAATAAAATAAAATTTAAAAAATAAAAAGTGCCACACACCCCCCCCCCTTTATTTTATTTGTAACGCTTAGCAGCTTCCAGCCCAGGGTCCTCAAAGTAGCCAGTTCAGCAACTGTTTGTTACGGGTTCCCCATGAAATAAGGAGTTTGGACCAGAATGTCCACCAGCATCCTCTGCTTCCTCCATCGAGAAGGTCTTGCCAAGAATAAAAATGTCAGCTGAGTTAAACCGGGTGCTCAGTGCCGTAGTTGAGCTACATTACGGTGCCGGGTCCTTACCTACTGCTGACCGGTCACAGACTTGTGTTGGCAGTGACCTGTGCACCACACTTTGAGTGGCAATGCCAAACACACTAGAAAATTTCCTTATCCTTTCACTTATTGTGTCTCTCTCTACTGGAATGTCAATTCCAGGAAGACAGGGATTTTGTCTTTTCTATTCAGTTGTAGTAGAAATAAACAATACAATAATTAAGAAATAATAATACAAGAATAAACTCTGCTTTGTGTACTCACAACTGTAAACCTACTTTTGCCTAACCCAGTATATTCTTACGGGAATTCTATGAACTAAAAGCACACATTTTCATAAATTGTCCAATTTCCTATTAGACTAACATCTGTCTCATCACAGCTGAGTTGCAGGTGGAATGTTTAAGGAAACTCCTGTCTTTTCAGTGTTTGTTGAACTATATTTATTCTAAGCTCAGGGGCCAGACGTAGGCAGTTGTGGACCACAGGCCGTAGGATGCTGACCCGGCTTAGAGGAATGGAATGTTCTTCTGAGAGTCAGGACGGCTGCTGATTCTGCTGCCAGCTCAGGGTGTGACCCCCTCCTCTGGTTTTCACATATTAAACACGAAGGGGTTAGGCCACAGGGATGTCACATATGGGGCCCTGCCGGCCCCCTCCTCCCTTGCCCATTCCAGACATCCTCAGTCAGTCACAGTGTTCCCACCCACCGAGTTAGGTTCGAGCAATGCCCCAGGTGGCCACTGTCAGCTACTGGAGTTGGCACAGGGAGTGACTTGCCATCTCCTAGCTGTTCTGGGACTCTCTTTCCAAGAAGCCTTCCAGCTCGAACACAGTGGCATGCCGGGCTAGAAGGTTCTACCGTCTTATTCTTTCACCCTCCAATCTCCCTGATTTTCCCCAGGGATTCAACAACCACCTTTGATTTTTAAAAGTAAAAACAATGTAAGACTGGATGGTAGTTTTAGAGGGTGTTCATTTAATTATTTTTCTTTAAGTTGTTAAATAGTCTCTACATGTTTATAACTGTACTAGAGGCCTGGTGCACCACATTTGTGCACTGAGGGGGGGGCTCCCTCAGCCTGGCCTGCACCCTCTCGCAAGTTGGGAACCCTTGGGGGTCCTTAGCACTGCTGTGGAGGCAGGAGAGGCTCCCGCCACTGCCTTTGCACTCACCAGTCGTGATCCCGGCTTTTGGCTTAGCGGTGCTCCCCCTGTGGGAGCACACTGCATTGAGCATCTGCCCCCTGGTGGTCAGTGCACGTCTTAGCAACTGGTCGTTCTGCCGTTCAGTCGTTTTGCATATTAGCCTTTTATTATATAGGATTCTATTTTGTATATGTGATACGTTTTATTTTAAAAACAGAAATGTATTGCTGTGGTAAAAATCGTTAAAGCTGTTTTGAAGGATCTACAACAGGGCTTGCCACCTCAGCACTGTTGACATTTGGGACCCCGATAATTCCTTGTCTCTTTGTTGTAGGGGCTGTTCTGTGCATTGTAGGGTGTTTAGCAACATTCCTGACCTCTACCCTCAAGATGCTAAGTGGTGCCTCTCCCTCCAGTGTGACAATCACAAAAGTCTCCAGACATTGCCAAATGGCCCCCCAGTTGAGAACTGCTGGTCTGCAGTGAAAAGCATAGCTCTTTTCCTCCCAGCTTCTTTTGTGTATTTCTAGAGAGAGCCTATATATCAGCATAACAGTGACTATGCATAACAAATGTCATTAAACTTAGATGTCTCTTTTAGTTACTTTACTTTTACACAAGTGATAGCAAATCATATAGAAATCCAAGGCATTTCGTTTTTGTTGTTTTTTAAAAAATGTATTTTTATTGATTTCAGAGGGATAGAGAGATAGAAACATCAGTGATGAGAGAGAATCATCTGCTGCCTCCTTCATGCCCCACACTGGGGATTGAGCCCACAGCCCGGGCATGTGCCCTGACTGGGATCCAAACCATGACCTCCTGGTTCATAGGTTGACACTCAACCACTGAGCTATTCCAGCTGGGTGAAGGCATTTTGAATTGCCCTTTTTTTTTTTTTAATAGGAAAAGATCTGCAGCCAGAGGGAGCAACGATAGGGTTTAATCCATGGGTTGTGTTACACTTAGGATGGGGGACTTTTTTCCCATCACCCTTGCTCTGCACATTAAATCCTCTGATCAAACAGAGTTTCCAGCTTGTCACCTGAACATGTTAGCCCTTCACGTACTGTCTCTTGCCCTGGTCTCTATTAGGAAGCCATGGCAAGAGATGCTGAGGTGCGGACTGGCTTTTCTTGATCTTGAATTTGCCACTCAGTTTTGGGGTGGGTGATGGGCTTCCTGAGATGGAATTTGTTGAGCTGGGTGTCAGTCAGGTCCTTGGCCCTGGCCGAGGCACCGAAGCCTCTGACTACATTAGGATAAAATATGTGGCCCTCGGTTCCCCTGGACGGTGTTTGCTGTTCATTTCCCTGGTGAATTCCTGAGCTTCAAGGATGATGAGGTGTTTACCCGCTGGTAGGTGTGATGGAAGACAGAGGCCGCGGGAGGTCAGACAGGAATGGGGGTGCCATATGGTGGGATTGATGGGACTGTTTTTCTAGGTTACAGAGCCTGGCATTTATCATGTCCACTTAATGCACTTTCCTAAAACAGCATCCCCAGGCAGCCGGCAATATTTAGCATTTTCCATCTTGGAAGATTTGTGAGCTTGCCTCCTGCTTTACCTTGTATCTCCTTTCATTAGATAGTTACCATTCCAGGTGTCATACGTGGACCTTGGGGTTTTTTGCTTGTATCCTAGAATATAAGGGACTTGGCATATGGTGCACGCTCAGCAAGTGTATGTAGAGAAATGAATGAATGAGATATTTGAGTAAACTATTTGTCTTGCAGATAGTCAGGAATTGTTTGTCTTGCAAATAGGAACTATTTGTCTTGCAATAGTCAGGAACTATTTGCAAGACACAGAAACTTAACTTAGATCCGACTAGAGTAAAAAAAAAAAAAAAGAACGAGGGATTTTTGAATCACAAGACTGAAAAGTCTAGGAAAGTGCTGGTTTTAAGCATGACTAGGGTTTCAGGCATGGCTAGATCTAAGTGCACCAAAGATCTCTATCCATCATTTAGCTCTACTTTATCCTTTCTGGTTTTTTGTTTTGTTTTGATTTTTGTCAGATGTGCTCACCAAGCAGTTACAGTTCATCCTGTTATCTCAGTGAGGAGACAGCCCCCCCCCTCCCTGTTAGCTCCTGCAAAGCTGTGGGATTGAGTGTCATTGATGGCAGTTGGCTACATGCTTATCCTGAATCACTACAGCCAGGGAGATGGTATGCTTAGATTAACCAGGCCTGGGTCGTGAGCGTGGGGTGGGATGTGGGCGATTCCTCTTTGGCGGAAGCTTCTAGACCAGCGGTTCTCAACCTGTGGGTCGCGACCCCGTTGGGGGGTCGAACGACCCTTTCACAGGGGTCGCCTAAGACCATCGGAAAACACATATATAATTACATTGTTACAAATTATGTTCAATTTGTAACAATGAAATTGGGGATCACCACAACATGAGGAACTGTATTAAAGGGTCGCGGCATTAGGAAGGTTGAGAACCACTGTTCTAGACTGAGGCTGGGCGAGGTTCAGTTCCCCAAAGGGAAATTGAGATGTTGTTACCAGCAACTGGGCAGTGGATGCTGGGCCGGCAGTAAGAACAGATGTCAGGCTGTTTAGGGGTTGGGCTGGCGTGGATGGTTCAATCATTTGCCACATTTCTCCGTGGAGGCACTGTTAGCACTTAGAGTGGGACGGATGTTCTTCGTTGTTGGTGAAGGATTTCTCCCATTGTTTACCCTCAAGGCGGTAGCAAACCCCAGCTCCCCACCACCTACCACCCCAGTCACCTTCACACACTTCCACACACCCCCTGACAGAGAGAACCAGGTTAGACCTATTTCCTCCTGGACTGGCCTCAGTGAGACAGGCAGGCTACTTCCCGGCCCAGCTGGCAGGAGCCAGGGACCCATTAATTGCCCCAATGCTTTCTTTTCTCCTAACAGCCCATTGGCAGCTAGACTGAAGGTCACTGCTTTCTGCAAGTTTTACTTGGATGGGCTTAAATGTGGTTCCTTTCACTCATGGGTGCATGCTAGCAAGATAGACTGTCCTTTCGTGACCAGCCCCAGAGAAAAAGTAACCACGGAGGC
>NW_005882412.1:0-5150 GCF_000147115.1 Myotis lucifugus | reverse complement strand
ACTCTTACCATTTGCAACAGCATGGATGGAGCTGGAGAGCATTATGCTAGTGAAATAAGCCAGTCCAATGAAGGAAAAAATACCCATGATCTCACTCACTCATGGAATAATAGAGACCATTATAAACTTTTGAACAATAATAGATACAGAGGCAGAGCTGCCTCACACAGATTGTCAAACTGCAGCGGGAAAGCTGGGGAGGGTTGGGGGGCAGGAGGGAGGGGGGTAAGAGATCAACTGAAAGACTTGTATGCATGCATATTAAGCATAACCAATGGACATTAAGACACTGGGGGGTAGGGGAAGCCGGGGGTATTGTCAAGGGGTGGGGAAAAAAAAAGGGACACATATGTAATACCCTTTGTAATGCTTTAAGCAAATAAAAAAAATTTAAAAAAATTAAATAAATAAATAATAAAAAAACATTTTTTTAAAAAATTAATCGAAATAAACTCTTTTTTAAAGTATATTTTTATTATTTATTTCAGAGAGGAAGAGAGAGGGAGAGAGAAACATCAATGATGAGAGGGAATCATGGATTGGCTGCCTCCTACACGCCCCACACTGGGGATTGAGCCCGCAAACCCGGGCATGTGCCCTGACCGGGACTTGGACTGTGACCTCCTGGTTCATAGGTTGATGCTCAGCCACTAAAGAAATTCTTGACGACACAAACCAGTCAGGTTGGCATCGCCTGTCCCAGCACCGACCTGGCCACGCTGACCGACGTCCCGTCGGGAAACACTGTCTCCTCTTGTCCGTCGTGAAGACGTGTCACTGTCCCGTCCGGGAACAAGACTTCCTTCAAGCCGTTGGGGTGGAATTTCTCTGCAGAACACAAGCTTCGTTATGGAGGCACAATGGTCCCAGAACATTCAGGCTTGTTAACCTCCACACCACACAGTTATAGTTACAAAGATGTCTGTCCTTGTGATGAGAATTCCTAGATCTAATCTCTCAGCCACTTGCAAATATGCAATAAGTATTATTAACTACTAGAGGTCCGGTGCATGAAATTCATGCACAGTTAGGGTCCGTAGGCCTGGCTGGCGATCAGGGCCCATAGAGGCCTTCTGGCCGATAGAGGCCTTCCTTCATTCCACGCTGCCCCCTGGTGGTCAGCACACATCATAGCGAGCAATCAAACTCTTGGTCGAACTTCCGTGGGGACAATTTGCATATTAGGCTTTTATATATCTACAAATTGTCCTCTTGACCGGGAGTTTGACCAGGGGGCGGGGCTGGTCCGCCAATCACCCCTGGGCCCTCTCCATGGCCGGCCCCACCCACAATCACCCCTTCCCCACAGCGATTGAGGGCGGGGCTGGCCGGCCAACCTCTTGTGTCCCCTCTCCCTGGCCGGCCCAGCCTGATCGGCCCCAATTGGGACAGGCTGACCAGACCCCACCAGTGCATGAATTTGTGCACCCAGCCTCTAGTATAATAATAAGTGTAATATGCAAATCGACCGAATGGCCAAACAGCGGAACGACCATCCTGACACCCTTCCGGACAACCTTCCGGACGAAGCCGTGGTTGTGAAGGCCTACTCTTGCACGATTTTCGTGCATCGGGCCTCTGGTATATAGATAGTCACCCTCCCGCACATGGCATCCTGGCACTTACTCATTTCTAACTGGAAGTTTTGCCTTTGGCCCCCTTTACCCTTTTTTATGCATGTTCCAGCGTCCCCTTGTCTCTGGGATACGCCCCAAGACCCCAGAGGATGCCTGGACCTGCACACAGCACCAAATCCTACATGCTCTGTCCCTACACACACACTTGTTGTTGTTGTTAATCCTCACCCGAGGATAGCTTCCCATTGATTTTTAGAGCGAGCAGAAGGGAGGGAGAAAGAGCGAGAGAAACACCGATGTGAGAGACACAGCCATTAGCTGCCTCCCGCATGCACCCCTGACCAGGGCCTGGGATCGAGCCTGCAACCAAGGTATGTGCTCTTGACCGGAATCGAACCCAGGACCCTTCAGTCCGCAGGCCGATGCTCTATCCACTGAGCCAACACCAGGGCTACACACTCACCTTTCACGCAAAGGAAGCAGGTCCCAGGCTCTCCCTGGCACGTCCGGATGCCAGCAGCCCCGGGGGAGACAGGCCCATGGCCGGGGAGGCTTGCTGGCCCCAAGCGCGGACTTTGGGAAACCGCCAAGCTCACCCAGGACCTGGGCCCTTAGTTTCAGCAAAGAGGGCGGACACTCGAAGCCGGAATCCCTCCCTCACACAGACAGCGGCGACCACAGGGACAGGGGACGCGGAGACAGCCACTGCGTGGGCCCTCTCTCCGGCACGCGCCCCAGAGGCCGCATTCACTCCAGGCTCCTGGGGGCGAGGGAGGTGCTGACACGGACGTGGAGGATTCGGAAGCCAAGAGCCCTCCACGGGGGAGGGGCCGCCCGACCTGAGAGGGCTGGGCCCTGAGGACAATCGCCACCAACATGAACCCCACGGGGACCCCACACAGGGACGGGGAGGACTAAAGCCTCGCGAAGCGAACGCACGGAGCCAGGAGCCCGGGCTCCAGCCAGGGCGCTGCAACCTGGAGTCCACGCCGAATGGAGGGAGGACTACGCCGCACACGCCAGCCCACGGTGCACACGCCAGCTCACACTCACAGTGCACACACCAGCTCACACACATGGCGCACACGCCAGCCCACAGTGCACACGCTAGCTCACGCTCATGCCGCTCACGCCAGCTCACACTCACGGCGCACACGCTGGCCCATGGTGCCCTCGCCGCCGCCAGAGGGTCTGATGCCGTCCCTTAGGCACTCGGCGCCCTGCAGCCACGGGCTCGCCGTGATGGGAAGAACCGGGAGAGAAGCGCCTGGGTTTTCATTAAGCAGCTCAAGCCCCGAGTCACCGGATGAGGCCCCACAGAGAACTGGCAAACAGGCCCCGTATCTCACGGCCCCCACGGTGCCCGGCACATCACACGCCCGCGGCAGGCAGGTGTCGCACAGGCCCCGGGTGACGCCACTGACCTGTCCGCTTGTCGGGAAAGCGCACGACCTCCAGGCCGCTGGGGTGGACGGTGCGCGTCGTCCCCGTGCTGGCGCAGTAGTGGACCTGCGGGCACAGAGACATGGCGTCGGGGCAGCCGTGCTGTCATCGCGAGCTCGGGTCTCCTCTGGGGAGGCACTTCCTGCTTCCTGGTGGAGAGGCTGGGCCTGCTCGTCGGGGGCTGGAGGGACGGGGGGTGATGAGGGCCTGTCTCTGGGGAGGGAGGTGGGCTCTGAAGAGGATCGTCCTCAAAGCCCCAGAAACAAGACAGTGGGAGAGGTGGCCGGACGTGGCGCGGCCCTGGCCCTTCACCTGGACGGGCCCTGGCACCTGAGGCCTCCTGACCTTGGTGGCCTCGCCTGTAGCAGATCCAGACCCCACTGTTTCCCAGTGAGCGTGACCCGTGGGCCCTGCGACCCTGAACCACACAGCTGTCCCACCCTCCGCCGACCGCTGGAGGTTCCGGGGCTGCAGGGACAGGCTGGGGGTGCAGGGACAGGCTGGGGGTGCAGGGGCCGCAGGGACAGGCTGGGGGTGCAGGGGCTGTAGGGACAGGCTGGGGGTACAGGGGCTGTAGGGACAGGCTGGAGATTCCGGGGCTGCAGGGACAGGCTGGGGGTACAGGGGCTGTAGGGACAGGCTGGAGATTCCGGGGCTGCAGGGACAGGCTGGGGGTGCAGGGGCTGCAGGGACAGGCTGGGGGTGCAGGGGCTGCAGGGACAGGCTGGGGGTGCAGGGGCTGCAGGGACAGGCTCAGGGGGTTTGCGGGAATAATGTCCGTAGTGAGATGAATGCAGACAGTGCTCATTATCTGTCGCTGCAGGAATTGTCCTCCCAGGGCCCAGTGTCCCCTGGAGACCGGCGAGCGGCCCTGGAGACGGGCAGGAGCCACTCCGCAGGAGCCACTCAGCAGGAGCACGGGGAATTCTCACCTGGACTTGCAAATGGAGGCCCGAGTGGCCCGTCTTTGCCCAGCTACCCCTCCCCCCAAGGGAAAGGCCCGCTGACTGGTCGGCTTCGGCTGCTTTCCAGGCGGGTCCGCGGGCGCACGCACCACTCTCTGGTCCGGCAGCGTCTTCCTCACGTCCCCGTTGGAGAACCGCACGATGGTGGTCCTGAGACCCTCGTCCTCAGCATCTGTGCAGCCCGCGCCGCGCGTCTCGCCCACCTTCGCGGAGACACAAAGGCCCGGATTGGAGAGAACATGACCCGGTGTCTCCCTCTTCCTCCTCCACGCCCTCCTCGGCCTGAGCCGTGGCTGTGGACCCGCCTGTGGTTCCGTGAACAGACACTAACCCACCGGCCCACGCCCGCCCCGGGGCCTGCCCACGAGGGGCGAATGTGATCCTTCGCCTGCAAATGCCTTTCCTCCAGGTCGCTATGCAGACCATCAGCGTCAGCCCTCGGCCTGGGTAAGCGAGCTCCTGGCGCTGGTGGAGCTGGAAACCTTGACCCCATAAACGGGTGATTTCCACGTAGACTTGTCCTTCGTGCACTTTTCCTTCCTTCCCACCCCAGGCCCTGGCCGCACACCCCCACCGTGTCCAGGGTGACTGGTTTCTATTACAAAAGGCAAGTCTCACGTAACGGCGTGGGCACCGGGCTGAGCTAGGAAGTCAGAAAAGCCTCCAATGTCTGTCACGTTCACAAAGGGAGACACGGACAGAAACGCTGCGACATTCGAGAGGAATCTACAGGCGGAGATTCTGAGCGGCGACGGGCGACTATCGGTGACCGACCGTCACTCCACCCCGTGGTGTCACTCCACACGGCTCAGGGGCCGCGTCGAGGCCACCGGAAAGCGCACAGGCACTGACCCCCACGCTGGCTCTGAGTGTCCTCTGCACCCACCAAGCAGGTCGATGGCGGGGGCCCCCGCTGGTACCCCCCGCTGGCCCCCCCTGCTGGCCCCCCCTGCTGGCCCCCTGCTGGCTCCACAACAGCCATCCATCAGCCTGATGTTTTGAACCAAGAGCACGAGGTTCACCCCAAAGCCACGAGATAAATGACGCAAAGGTGTGTCCCTCCGCCGTAGAGGATTAGGGCTAAACCCACAATGACCTCCCGTGAGGCGGAGAGAGCCGTTACGCCTCAGAACTGTAGGAGTGCAATGACGTCTTGAATGTGCTC
>NW_005882411.1:0-5151 GCF_000147115.1 Myotis lucifugus | reverse complement strand
CTTTCTATGGCCTTCATGGCCTATTCAATCACGTCAAGGGAAAGTTCTGCCTCGGAACAATAAGTCTCGCGTGCAAAGACTTTGTTCTGACGCGGCCCCGCCTGCAAACTCACGCCTTCTCCCGGCAGAGCGTCCTCTTCTAGTTAACTTCTTTCCCGCTTGACCGCTACATTTCCCCCTTTTTTGTTTTGCTTCAGGTTCATGACAGAAAAAATAGCACTGCGTTGATTGTTCACTGCTGTGGCTTTACGGGATCTTCTGCAGACTAAATATAAAACAAAGCAAAGTATTAATACTAGCAATAACAACCCTGAGGAGGTTTCCATTAATGCTTGAATATGTGGAATAGGATTCATATTCTGTATCTCATTTATAAGACCTTGTAAAACTTGCTGTCCGGTTACCTCCTCTATTCTCTTTTGAAATGTTGTGTGAATGTGATCTTGAAGATCAATAATTTCTTGTGTTAAATTGCCATGATTCAATAAGTGTTTCTTAACCTTATCCCAAGGAAAAGCTGTCTCATTGTAAGGCACAGGGGTGATACACAGACCAGTATGGTTCCAATCACATTTTAACTGTAATCGCCTTTGCAGGCTCACAATTTGGTCCCCTAATAAAGCTACTGTTTGTTCAAGATCGGCTATTTGTTCATTAATTTTACTATCAATTTTCTGTTGAGAACTCCATAACTGTTCTGAATCTTTATGCCATTCCTGAACAAAAGTAGCAGTTTGGACTGATCGCTGCAATGCCACCCCAGCCGTTGCTGCAGTCGCTGTCACAGCAATCAATCCTAGAATTGCAGCAATTAGTATGCCAATAAACCTTTTTGACCTTTTTAATATTCCTTCTGCAATGGCTTGGAGAGCTCCAGCTAGAGAACTTTCCTGCCATCGTCGATCCATCTGTACAGGTAATCATACTCCTGTTCTGGCTCGCAATAGATACAAGCTTTCTCTATTGTGATTAAAAAGTTCAGAGTTATTTACACAGTTTAACAAAGTACAATTAAAACAAGATATTTCCCCAGTAGTTTGATTCCATTGGACTGGACCCTTTTTCATCTGGTTTCAAAGGCCCACGATCTTTAAAAAGTCCAGGCATCTAATTAGAGTCATTAGTTACAGGGCCTTCCATGGGCAGTCACAAGGCATGCCCCTTCTTGGCATAGGCGTTTCACCTGTCCCCATGTTGGTGGAGAAGTGTTTCGGGTGCGAGGCAACTGTGTGCGAATTGTTTGTCCTCTCTGGATGGTTAGCTGCGAAAACCGGTCTTCTAGTCCTGCTTCATCACACTTCCTCTTGCTCGCCATGCCTTAGCTTGATTTTTTTTATCAGGAATCTAGAACTTCTTAGTTCCTGTGGAAACATAAGCATAGCCTCGACCCCACCTTAAAACGGTAGTCGGGCACCATTGATTAGTAGTGACATCTTGATACATGACAGGTTGTTCTACCGGGACCTCCTTTTTATGTCCCCAATGTATTTCGGCAGCTGACACTGCATCTGTATTCAAATTTAAAAAATTTAAAGTAAATAGAGCTCTTAATAATCTTCGTCGGGGAGTCTGGCCTGATACCAGCTCTTCTCCCCCTTTTTGTTTTTGTAGCATTTCCTTAAGGGTTTGGTTCTGTTGTTCAATAATTGTTTGACCTGTATTGTTTTCAGGAATTCTTGTAATATGTTTAATATCAAACTGTTGAAAAAAATGGTGACACTTACTTGATAAATATGCTGACCCATTGTCAGTTTTAATGGCTCGGGGCTTGCCCATTACAGCAAAGGCTTTAATGCTGGATTTGGAATTCCAGGTTGTAAAGGTTCTATAGGTTTAATAATCTCATTAATCCTTCTTAAATCAGTTAACATTCTCCATTTATTTGATTTTTTCTTTATAACAAAGACAGGGGAATTCCATGGACTAGAGCTGGCTTCTATATGCCCTAGTTGTACCTGTTCTTTAATAATAATTTGGAGCGCTTCCAACTTCTCTCTTGTTAGGGGCCACTGCTCTACCCAAACCGGTTTTAGTTGTTTTCCATTTTAAAGGCAGGGTGAAGTGCTTTGAAGTGGCCCCCTCTATAAATTTTGGTTCTGAACACTGGTGCCAGTGATGCCAGCACCAGCTTGACAAATCATTTGTCTATGGTTTTTCTGTAAAGAAGGTATAGTAATTGTAGCCCCCCATTGCTGTAAAAGATCTTTTCCCCATAAAGATAGTGCAATGGAGACAATATATGGCTGTATTTTGCCTTTTTGTTCTTCAGGCCCCTGATATTCAAGTTTATTAGCGCTTTGTAAAATTTTAGTGAAGGTCTCTAAACCTGTAAAAGTTGCATTCACCTTGTGTACTGGCCAAGAATGAGGCCAGTGCAAAGTAGAAACTATAGTTACATCAGCCCTAGAATCCACTAGGTTGATAATTTTTATTCCCTCTGGGAACAAACTGTAAAAATTGAGGTCTTTGGCCTCCTAAGACTGTATGCTAAAAAACCTTTTTTCCTATGCTACTAAATCTTCTAGTTTGTTTAACTGGTGCTGTATGCTCTATTTGTTTATAGGGAAGTAATAATAACTGTCATTTTTTCTCCAGCCTTTATATTTATAGTATTAGAAGCAGACATCATAACTTATATTTCTCTTTCATAATCTGTATTAATAACTCCGGGAGCATGTTTAGCTTTCCCTTGTGGGACTTTTGCCTTCAGATAATTTTTTTTTTCATATGTCCCACTTTCCCACATCCATAGCATTTAGCAGGATGGGAATTGCAGTTTTTAATGGAATATTATTTATATAAGATTTAAATAATTTTATTATTATTATTATTATATTATTTATATAATTTTAGAAAATGATTGGACTGGGATGCTAGCCTTCTCTATTTTTGACTAAGCCTTTAAGCAACAAGTTCTAATTTGTGCAATAACAGCATTCTCTAACAGCACCTGTTGCTTTAAGCTACTATGTGTTCCAGTTCCTGTTAACTGGTCAAAATTACATCTAGGTGGGTTTTCTTGGGCGTTAATCATTGCCACTCTCTTGGCTTCTTCCCACCACCAGGATTTAAATCGCAGATATTGCCCTGGGGCTAATACTGCCTTAGCTATAGCATTCCAAGTATAAGGAATTAATTTATAATCTGTATAAATTAATTTTATATTAATTAATATATAAAATTAATAACATATATAATTATATATAATATTATAATTAATAATACATATAACTCTTGAGGGTATTGAGCATTAGCAGCTCTTTGTGTCCTCAGGAGGTGGGTGGAGGCTCAGCTGCTAACGCCAGATTAATGGCTAGTGCCGCTTTATTTTCACTTTTCGGAGGCGGTGCAGCCAACTCCTGAGGGCTTTTATTCTCTTTTTTTTCCTTACTACTGTAAGTAATAATTCATTTTAAACTCCCTAAAAGTTCCTTCATCTCTGTTTCCCTTCTCACCACTCTTCTTTTCCTTAACTTAGGGCGAGGGCATCGATCATCTTCCGAACCAGCAGAAGATGAATCATCCAGCTCTGAATCGCTGGCTGAGGTTATTCTTTCATAACCCCCTACTTCATTTTTAACCCTAGCTTTCTGTCTTTTACTTGACTCCCTCGGTTCAGTGACCTCTAACGGGAGCGGCTCGGGTGGTAGTGATTTCCCAGGAGGGAGAGGCTCAGGGCTTAGACACTCAGCTCCTGGAGCAGCACTTTGTGACTTCATAGGAATTTCTTCACAATCTTCAGAATCAGACTGAAAAGGCTGTAAAGCTAACGTTACTAAATTAAAAACAGCCCACACATCAGCCTCTATAGCATTTCCCTGTTGGTGAGCCCTCCTTAATGACCTTCCAATTTGTTTCCACAATTTAAGATTTAACTGCTGTTTTCCTTCTGGGTTAAACCAATAACAGTGCTGCTGAATTGCCTCAAACAATTTTTTAAAAGCCTCATTCTTCACTTTTACCCCTGAACTCTTTAACAATGATCTCAAGACAGCTATATATTGACTCTGCATCGACGGGCTAGTCCCCAGACTCTGCTTCTATTGCCGAAAGTTCCGCGTACTCGGCGCTGGCATCTCCCTTTCGGTCCCACGCCCCTTAGACTCACCCCTGGTCCCCGTTCGTGGCGCCAGATATTGATGTTCTTGGTGAACGGAGGCGCAGAGATGAGTCGGACGACAGGATACGGAGAAGCAGAGGGCTACCGCTCGCTCAGGCGAATAGCAAAGATCCTCTGATGCCTCATGGCTTTTATTGGGGGTGAGCACAGCAAATAATAATGGAGTGCAGCAAGTAACAATGATTAACAATGGGGTACAGCAAGTGACAATGGTTAACAGGCATGCTTATGAGATCATCAGAGCTAAGTTATACATTACACTATTAATTTCCTACATAATACAAAGACTCTTTCCACCTGCAGCAGTGCACCCTCCCCTGAACTTTCTATGCCCTCATGGACTATTCATCACGTCAAGGAAAGTTCTGCCTCGGAACAATAAGTCTCGCGTGCAAGACTTTGTTCTGACGCGGCCCGCTTGCAGGCTCACGCCTTCTCCCGGCAGAGCGTCCTCTTCTAGTTAACTTCTTTCCGCTTGACCGCTACAGATTTCACGATGGCTATGATGTCACAAAGGCAATGACGTTACAATGTCTATAACATTGTGCCTATGACGAAACAAAACATGTGCCATTATAGTAGCTATGACCTCTCAATGGCTGTGACATTAAAGTGGCTATGAGGTTACAATGGCTATGATGTCACAATGGGTATGAAGGCACAATGGTTATGACACCAGAGTGGCTAGGCCATTACTATGGATATGATGTTTCATTGGCTATGACATTACAGTAGCTATGATATTACAAGAGCTATGACTTTACAATAGATATGATGTTATAGTGGCTATGACATCACAATTGCTATGAAGTCACAATTGATAAGACTTCACACTGACTATGATATTACAAGGGCTATGATGTTACAATTGCTATGATGTCACAATTTCTACAATGTCACAATGGCTATGACAATACAGTGGGAATGACTTTACTATGTCTATTACATTATAATACCTAAGATATTACAATGGCTGTGACATTATAGTGGCTATGACGTCACAATGGCTGTAACAGCATGATAGCAATGAC
>NW_005882410.1:0-5152 GCF_000147115.1 Myotis lucifugus | reverse complement strand
GCAGGTCTGATATGGCTACTCTCAAAGCACTTATGGACTAGACACAGGCCTGCCTTAGTGTCCACTTTTAGCCCGAGTCCATATGGCTAAAGATAGCTCCCCTTCCATCAAGAGTTCCCCCTGACCATGTCCTGGACATCCAGGTCCAACCACTGTGAAGCTGAGAAGAAAACAACTCTCTTTGCCCAGCTTAAAGTCCACTTTTGAAGCCCTATTTTCTGTCCCAGATGCTGCCTGACTCTAGGAAGACTGACCATGGGAATATCTACTCCTTTAGAGGACACCCACCCTCCATCTCCAGGAGTGTGACCTTGACCTTTGACCCAACTGGACTATCACCTTAGAACATAACAGTCCAACATAGGCACATTTCTCACAAAGACTGATCTATTCAGTCTTAATATAGAGGTCCAAGTAGAACCTCACCAAATCAGTCCAGTCCCTTTGCATAATTATTTCTCTGATAAGCAGCGAGGATCATGACAGTCTTTGCCTTCTTGCATCTTTTAAATCTCAGCTTCTGTTCTCCTAAGAGCAAGGACTCAAACAAGGACAAGCACATCTTCACAGAAACAACAATATATTCACACACACACACACACACACACACACACACACAGACACACACACACACAATTTAAAGATTTGGTGTAAATCTACAGAGAGCAGAAACCATTCTGTTCTCTTCTGCATCAATGTCTGCAGAAGCAATGCTTATGTTCCACACACAAAGATTTGCCTATCCAAATGGAACACACTGCTTCTCAGACTAATTCTGAGGTTAATGGTTACCTACATTAAGGTTAATGGTTACGTTATAGTTTTCCAAGAGCAGTACATGTATGTATTGTTTAATATGAGTAAACAATTTACATAGTTTTCCCAAAGCAATCTGCCTCTGAAGAAATGTTTGTCTTTTCTTTTATTAGGACATAAAAACACCTACAGTTTAAGAGACAGCTGTTCTACCTTCTATCAACCTTTAGGATTTTCAGTTTAGCTCCTGTTACACTCAGAAGTATTTTTATATGGAAATATAAGTGCAAACTATAAACATTTACGGAGCATTTACTATGTGTTAGGCACATACTCAGTGACAGCTTTCCAGAATACATAAGACATAGCCCCAAAGAACATGGGAAGAGAAAATGTACAAACCCAAGAAGTTAACAATCTAGGAGAGAATGTTAGATGTGTGTACAATTAGCTATAATACAATACATGAAACATGAGCAAAGTACTACTGAAGCACAAATGGTAGCATTACTTAAGCATGGGAGACAGCGAAGTCTTGCAGAAAAAGCATTTGAGTTGGGCCCTCAGAAATAGAGTAGTATCATGATCGGTGCAAACAGCAAGGGAAGGATATAAGATGAGTGACTTTTTTTTTGAGGAGTGACATTTTAAGTAGAGAAAACAGAATAAGAAAAACATAGAAGCACAAATGTATATAGCATGTTTCAGAAATTGCAAGTAACCCTGGATGGATAGAACATGTGGGATGCATTGGCTGAGAAGAAATGAACTGAGGCCAGATCATATAGGACCTTCAATGCCATGCTTAAGAATATGGACTCTGTTGTATCAATGGGGAGGTGGGGGGATTGAGCTTTTTAAAGCAGAGAAGTGACCGTATCAGACCTGCATTTGGAAATGATCATTTTCATAGCAATGTGAATGATCAAATTAGATCAAGATGAGATTATTTACTGGAGTAAAAATGCATTTTGAAAACAATACAGTGTCTTTAACGAGGCATCAGAAGCATTTATAATAGGTCTCTCAGATGTCATTGACAGACCTTATTATATTCTCCAATTATGGTTCACTTTCTCTATATTTCCAGCTAATCTTCAACCATTGTTCTAGGAACAAAATGTATACAAAACAAAGCAAATTAATTCATTTATTCAAAAAAATTATTGACAGTCTACTACGTGCAAGTCCCTCTATGCCAGGTGCTGAGAGAATTCAAAGATGAATAAATCATATTCCCAGTCCTCATAGAATTTACAGTCCCATGCAATCTGCAAAATTACTTCAATAACACTTATTAAGTATTCAGTTTATATCCATTAATATTCAATGCACAGTGGTTGAAAAAAAGATATAAAGGGGAAAGGCAGCAAAGATATGAGAAATAGCCCAAAGATCATAGGCAAAAAATATATATACAAGAGGAAATCAGAACAGCCCATAGTTCTTTTTCCCCCTCATATTTCTTGGTTAAGAGTGTCAATTAACTACTTGCTCTGCAAAATGAGATAATTAACATCATTATACTTCCTCCTATCCTCTGTACCCCAGCTCTCAATTTTTGTGGCTTATATTGTTTCGGTTTTGTCAGGCTTTATAGTATTTACAGTTTTAGGCAAACATATTTCCTTCATTTGCTTAGTCTCTCTTCTGTATTCAAATGGGTTCAGTGCTTACCACCAGTCCTTTTATCTTAGCATCATCATTCCTTGGGTTTTTGTTTTGTTTTGTTTGTTTGTGTTTTTGTTTTTTATTCACATCCTGGAAGGTAAGTTTTCTTTGCTAAGTAGTTTGTTCAAGAATGAATAATGGCCACATTCCCTGAGTTGTGTGTATATCTATATTTTATTATTATTATTGTTATTATTATTATTATTTTACTGATTTCAGAGAGAAAGGGAGAGGGAGAGAGTCCCTGAGTTCTTTTATAACTGCCTTTACACTTGAATAAGTTTTTGAATAGAAATACTACTTGTGACTCACACTGTTCACGCTCTTTCCCTCAGAATTTTGTGACCATGGCTCCGTTGCCTTTTCCCCGATATTTGCTATGGGGAAGTCTAATCTGAGTAAAAAATGATCCCCCATAGGTGATTTTCTTCGTACTTTTTCATGCAGTGACACATACTTCTTCACCCCATCATGTTTCTTGGCTATACTAGTAAATTCCCATTTTTCTTTGTTATATTCAGAATTGAACCCCGTTCTATACTAAGGTCTCTTTCCCTCTATCGTTTTTCTTAATAAAATCTGTTTTTAACTACCTGAACTCTATCCAGCTCTGGTTTTCTTTAACGGTTGTTTTTGTCAAAACTGGATTCTTCACCTGTCTTTCAAAACTCTTCTTTGTTTCTGCCATGCTCGAATGGTAGTCATGTCATTATATTTTATCCAGTTCATGCTTCGCATGGACAGACCTTTCAGAATTCCAATTACCTCTCATATGTACCAGTTTTTCTGGGTTAAGAGTTTGGAGTTGTTTCCTAACCATTGTTCTCTAACATGAGAATGTAGGATAAAGGGAGGAAGGAGAGAAGTTGGGGCTGAGTGTTGCTCCTAGGAGTGCTGCTGTCTTGTGCGATTTCAGTTAAATGGATACCTCAGCCCTAGTCTCACCAGCCAGGAACACATTACACTCTTGCGTGATTTGTATCATTTCTTCTGCTCAGCCTGGTTCCCTGGAAGATGGAAAGCTCTGGAGGCCCTTATTGCCTCTGCTGCAGGCCTGTGGTGGTAATGTGCAGTTTTCTTGGCTTCCCCCATTCCATCCTCCCAGTGGTTGCTCAATCTATACCCTCAGAATTCTTCTTCCCGTGCTAGTGAAGGAATGAGGGAGAAGCCTCAGAATGCTGTCAACTCCCCTCCACCCCCACCCTCTTTTCCTCTCAATGGCTTCTGAGGAGTAGGGGGCAGGGTGAGGAGCCA
Organism: Myotis lucifugus; assembly: GCF_000147115.1. Lineage (NCBI taxonomy): Eukaryota > Metazoa > Chordata > Mammalia > Chiroptera > Vespertilionidae > Myotis > Myotis lucifugus. Next base: position 1,471 of record NW_005882410.1, on the reverse strand, counting down.
CACCTTTCTACACCAGAATATTGTTTATTTTATTGACCACGCTAAAAAATAAATAAATTAAAAAAACATTTATGTGTAAGGTTTCCTCCCTGACCTGGTGAATTTGGGGCTTTATTAATGCATTTCTTTTGTTGTTGTTCATTTCATTAGGTATTGGTGGTTAGAAAATCTGTGTCTACTTCTTCTGTCCTTACTCAGAAGTTTGTCATCTAAGCTCAACAAGGTTTGGAGTAGTTGCTAACCAATGATATTTTCAGAAAGAGGTTCAAATAGAAGGGAACAGAAGAATAAACACTCCACGGTGCACGTGCTAATTATTCAGTAAATGTCTGCAGAATTAATTTAAAAGTTTCCCCGGACATAGTTCCGTTAATTAAAACTAAAAATCATTATTATATCTTATCATTTCAATTTGTCCAATATAGTAATAAGGGAGCACTCACTGTGTGCCAGAGACTCTGCTGGACACTTTACATATACTACCTGATGGTCTGTCGAGGTTGTGCTATTGCTACCATCCCCATTTTATAGATGAGTAACTTTCAGCTATGAAGAGGCAAAACCAGGACTCATATCCAGGTCTTTGATGCCAAAGACTGTTTTAAAGAACTGTATTATAAAGCCTTCTTTTTAAAGGAATTTAGTGAAAAGAGCATTGAACTTGGAGTCAGAAGACTTGAATACAAGCCCCAGATTCAACATTATATGCTATACAATCTTGGCAAGTCATATGAACTCCATTTCTCATTTGTAAAATGGGGATAATAATGTCTTCCTTGGTTGTTCTGAGAATCGTGTGGTTTTTGCTTAAAAATGACAGGTTGAACACATGCCTTTACCTTTGCTCTTGCTCCAAATCTACTAAAACAACAGTAAGGTTGAATTCAAACCCAGCAAAAGGGAAAGCTGAAAAGCAATTTGATTTGCACATAGAAGCCACAAAATATTTAGACATCGATACACCAGTTGTTTTTGCAAATGGACACAGAACTAAAACAGAGAATTGTTTGAAAGTCCATTTAAAAAACAGTTTTCTGCCTAACTGACGTGGCCCAGTGGTTGAACCTCGACCTATGAGCCAGAAGGTCATGGTTTGATTCCTACTCAGGGCACATACCCAGGTTGTGGGCCTGATCCCCAGTATACTCTCATCAATATATTTTTATAGATTTCAGAGAGTAAGGGAGAGGGAGAGGGAGATAGGAACATCAATGATGAAAGAGAATCATTGATCGGCTGCCTCCTGCACGCCCCACACTGGGGATCGAGTCGGCAACCTGGGCATGCGCCCTTGACCGGAATCAAACCCGGGACCCTTCAATCCACAGGCTAATGCTCTATCCACTGAGCCAAACCGGCTTGGACAAAAAAAATATTTTTGAAAAACATATTTAAAAAAAAAATTTAAGCTTCTTAATTACAGGGACTTTCCCTGACTTGTAAAAAAAAAAAAAAAAAAAAAAAAAAAGCA
>NW_005882409.1:0-5153 GCF_000147115.1 Myotis lucifugus | reverse complement strand
ATGCTGACTCTCACTCTCTTCAATTGCAGTGTTTGCTAAGCCCTAAAACAATCTCCACTCACATTTCTGCACCAGCTGAGAAATACCTGACACCAAACTCAAGTGGTTATTTTAAAAATATAGTGTACATCAGGAATTTACAAAATGATGTTTAGAGAGAGGTACATGATCTTTCATAAATAAACTATTTTATAACATAATTTTTTTTACTGTTTAATTTTTTGGGACAGTGGTGGTGGAGGGGATCGGGGCTATTGGCTCTTTCCAAACTATAAATTCCATTTGTTTCCAGGTTATAAATGCTTCATTATTATTACAATTTTAGCACTGAGGAAGCTTGGTGGTGAATATCTGGTCACTTGATGTTGTTTTGAAAAAGAGGTCAAGTTCAGACTCTGTTTCTGATAGGACGTAAAGTACATCGACACATGTTATCTGTAATTATTATGAAAGTTAATCTTAGTCACTAAAAGAGGATGCACTATCTGAACTTTCTTCTGCATTTTTTTCACCTTCGCTATCAGGCACTGGAGCATCTGGCCTCTCGAGAAGATCTGGGTCTAGTCCTTCTGATATCCTTTTGTTTCTTATTGCCATCACTGGGACACCCACTGGAACCATTCTGAGATATCTGGCATCTCTCGGATCCTTGGCTAGTTAAGATATTTTGTGCTGTTACTTCACTTTCCAGTGGTCCAGATTCTTGTAAACTGTTCTGCTGTGATGGCTCTGAAGTGGTTACATTTGTGACTCCAGTGACACTTACAGGGGAGACTTCAACTGTGACATCATCTAGGCCTGGGATAGGTGACAAATTGCATCTAAAATATTGGGAGTTGTTTCCATTCGCTGGATACGAAGAGAAAGGTCTGCAGCTTCTCCTCACAGACTGTGGAGAAGCGGTTGAGGAACTGCACAGTGTGCACCACAAACTGGGTTAGAAATGCCACCGCTCTTTTCTGTTGAACAGCTGGCACCTTGGTCAGGTCAATGCCCGACCCCATGAGAGGAAGCCCGTCCTCATCCATCTCCTCAGTTGGCTGGGCACCCAGGCATCACCCACAAACCCTCCATTTTTTTTTAATGAAAATGTTCTTCAGGATAATGTTTGATTAAAGACATTGGCCAGTTAGGTTCACACTGGCTCTTGTAACTGATCAACAAAAAACTATCCAGACCTGGATAATTATAGAACTTTATTTTGCGTTTGTGGAAGAGCACAATGCAAGCATTTCTGATCAGAGGACTCTTAAGTTTGGCTCATGTGTAAACAAGGATTGTAGGTCATGGGCACCTTCTATTTGGAAACTTGGCCAACTCAACGTGTGCCACCAAATTTTTCTGGGAACTTGATTCTATTCTACCCAGTGGTACAGAGAGAAATTAGGGTAGATCACAGGGGGTGTTTTCTAGGACAGGAATGTACTGGGCACTATCACTTAGGCACCCAGCAGCTGGTCTGAGCCGATCTAGGTGATGCACTGAGTGCAAAGAGTTGAGAAGTAGCCTCTGATCTGGTTGGTGAACATGGAACAGGAGACAGAGCACATCTAGGAACAGAAAGGAGATGAAAGTCAGCAGGGGCTGGAGAACTGGGCAGAACAGAGACAGGTAAAGCCTGGACTGGAACAGGCAGGCCCTCAGGAGGGGAACACTGGGAAGGGCCTGCACTGAGGCACCTGTTTCTGCAGATCCTTCTGGTTCAGAGGGAGAAGATGGAAGTGGATGCTGAGAGCAGAGCTCTCCCACAGAGACGTGGCCAACAGCAGTGTCCCCAGCACAGGGGATACCCCCACAGCAGCCTGCTGGGAATTGGAGGGACCATGCTTACTCCAGTGCCAGGGACAAACTTGTTTCAATTGTCAGAAAATTCTACTATTTAAAAACTATTTAAAAGGAATGTAGTCTACCTTTCCTTAGAACTTAATGTCAGTCAGTTCTATGGACTCGGACCACACTGGTGATGTCATACAGAACAACAGACAGCAATCCACTGGGACATGAAGCAGAACTTGGAATCAGATACCACCCCACCCTCCGTGCTCAGTGCTCTCATGCCGCACCCTCTCCTTGGCTCATAAATCCCATGTCCATTACTATCCTTGTCCTCTGTTAATGGGCCCTTCCACACAAGCCGTTATCTCAATCTCCTTAAGGGTTTGACCTTGGATTCGTGGTACCTTCCAAATAATTCATTGCTGCAGACTGATACTGCATGATAGTGGTATAAACTAGTTTAATACAAATAGGGATATTGAGAAGGTTGAATTCACCATTTCAAGGATCTTAGAACAGTGGTTGGTCCAAAGTTAGCATGCAATAAAATTTTGTTATCATTTACTGTAAAATATTTATATAATTATTACTTAAATTAAGAGCACACTCTTTAGGAACATCCAATTCCATTTCTCTCAAACCCAGATTTCTCAAGGCCATCTTCTCCGAAACTGAGTGGATTTATTAACTAGATGGAGCACCCAGACCAGGGTTAATGTCCATGATGCAGCCACGGAGGGTTCCTGGTCCAGCAGTGGGGGTGCAGGTCTCAGGCTGTTGAGAGGTGGTGGCTGTGAGTCTTCCTTTCTGTCCTCAGAGCTGATTGCATGTGGATTAAATGACAGGAAAGGACGTGGCTGGTCCCTGACCCAGAAGGTCCTCCTGTTTGAGCCTCTGGCAGAGGCAGCCCACCCCTGCCTTGGAGGAGCTCAGGGCTGGCTTCCCCCTCCCTCTGCCACAGCACCAGGGCCCTGTGTGGCTGCAGTCAATTCTGCCAACTGACACTTGGTCCTCTTGTCAGCAGAAGCCACTCCCCTTCTTTCACTTTGTTGACATGCAGATTTCTATTAGTTTTAATTTTGCCCACAAACAACTGTTGATTTTGCTTTCTGGGAAGGTTGAAATGAGAAATAAAAAGTCTCAACTCGTAATAATTATAGAGAAAAATGGTGAAGTCCCTTTGACTTTCTTACTTCCCTTTATGTGAACCTCAGGATGAAGTAGAAAATCATGTCAGAGGGGCAACACAGACTATGCCCAGTAAAAACTATGTAATGACGATGTTGTTCTTTACATTTACAATGAAGCATCATGAATAATTAAGGAAAGAAGGCTGTTTCTCCATGACTTCGTAGCCAGAGCCTCACTGCCCTGCGTCCTGAGCATGAGACAGAGAGGAATGAACAGAGAAGCCCAAGAGAAACACACAGACTGAATGAACAGCTGAAGTTCACCAGCTTCTGTTCTACAAGTTTCTATTGAGAGACGTCATTGAATCGCCCGTGCCCAGCTGAGAAATCCTGAGCATAATGTGTGAAATAATTTAAACAGAGAATTTAATAATAGAAGCTGCACTTGCCAAATAAAAATTATTGGCCTCCTGAAGATCAATGATTGCAAATGGATACCTAATTCCCCATCTACGTAGACAAAATAAATGTTTGCTGTCAGCACTGACGGCTTGGGACACCACTGACACCTGGGTGCTGGCTCAGGAGAGGAGCCGGTCACCACAGAGAACAAGGGTCCTTCACACAAACCTTCCCGGGGTGGGGAGAACTGGAGGATCCTGATGATTATTTTGCCACAAAGACACAAGCCCCTCCACCTGGGGAGAATTCTAAGGACCTCAGGATGGGGTGAGCCTGTCCTCCATGGGGGGAGTCCAAGAGAGGCTGGGTTGAGGACACTGTCATTCCAGAGGCAAAGGGTGACTAGAGCTGATATCGGCCTCGTGAAGGGGGTGGTGCTGGGAACATATTACTATCTTGTTATGAGAATCTCCACACCTACAGCCACCAGCAAAGAACCTGGATTCCTGCCGGGGGTATTGGCACAGCCTGAGGAGCACTAACAACCAGTTACAAATGCTGGAAAGAAATGGCAATGTCTAGAGTCCTGACCTAGTGGCCCCCATGAAGCAGAACCACAGGGCCCTGCAGGAATGGGATCTAGAAGAGAAACATCCCTGAAACACAGTCACTAATAACCTCAGCCTCTGCAGTGAACACAACAGTAAATTACACTCAGTCCTTGGTTCTAACGAGATTATTTACCACCTGAGTCTGGTAAGTACCTGACAAATTACACAAGCCCACAGGCATGAGGGAGCCTGGCTCCCTGTGCGAAGTAAGCAGGGCACAAGGTTGCCCAGAATCACTGAGCATTTCTGTTTCTAAAGCAGAGAAGAGTTGTATTTATGCAATAAACACATATGTATGTGCATGTGTGTAGGTATTTACACATCTACCTAAACTCTGACTTTAGGACAAAGACCTTTTCATTTGACTAAGTATCCACATGGACTGAAACATCTAAAGTTTGTGGGAATTTAAAAAGGAAATTAGTATTGCAGATTGATGACATCTCCTTAGACCACCTAAAAGAAAACAAAAAAGGAAGGGAAAGTGGAAAGAAATGTTTAGAAAATGAAAATCGTTGTGTTCCCTATTTAAGGGCCATGCTTAGAAAGAAGGTCATCAGAGAACCTGAGGCCCACGATTGTTCTCCAGACGCCCAGCTCAGCCAGGCCAGCAGCACCCTCGTTCGCCCATGGCCCTCCTGCTCTCTCTACTCACCGCCCTGGTGGTGTTCAGCACTGGCCCCGAGGGAGCTCTGGGCTGTGACCTGCCTCAGGACCACGTCCTGCTCAGCAGGGAGAACTTAGACCTTCTGAACCAAATGAGCACAATCTCCCCTGTCTTCTGTGTGAAGGACAGAAAGGACTTCAGATTCCCCCGGGCAACGGTGGACGGCAGCCAGGTCCAGAAGGCCCAGGCCATCGCTGTCCTCCATGAGATGCTCCAGCAGGTCTTCCACCTCTTGCCCACAGAGAACTCCTCTGTCACCTGGAACACGACCCTGGTGGGCCTACTGCGCTCAGGACTCCATCGGCAGCTGGAAGACCTGGAGGCGTGTTTGGTGGAGGAGATGGGAGAGGAAGGATCTGCCCTGGCCATGGAGGGCCCTCCCCAGGCCTTGAAGAGGTACTTCCAGGGCATCCATCTTTACCTGAAGGAGAAGAAATACAGTGACTGCGCCTGGGAGGTTGTCAGAGGGGAAATCATGAGATCCTTCCCCTCAATAACAGCCTTGCAAGAAAGGCTAAGAAATAAGGATGGAGACGTGGGATCCCCCTGACAAGGACTCTCAGGGAT
>NW_005882408.1:0-5155 GCF_000147115.1 Myotis lucifugus | reverse complement strand
CGTGTGGTGACAGCTCATCGTGGTTGTAATGTGTGTCTTCAAGATTAACAACACATGCCCGGCTGGCGTGGCTCAGGGGTTGAGCGTCAACCAATGAACCAGGAGGTCAGGGTTCGATTCCCGGTCAGGGCACATGCCCGGGTTGGGAGCTCCATCCCCAGTGGGGGGCGTGCAGGGGGCAGCCGATCCGAGATTCTCTCTTATCACGGATGTTTCTCTCTCTCATTCCCTCTCCCGTCCTCTCTGAAAGCAATTTCTATATTTAAAAGAAAAGAAACAGAAGCGCCGTTGAATCAGTGTCTCTGTGACCCGTCTGGCACTTGGCAACGCTGCCACCCCAGGGGTATCTTCTGTGTTCTAGGAACTCGGTTAGAGAAGCGAAAGCTTCCTGATCCGAGCCCCACCCCAGCTTAGAAAACCGGGGGCATTTCCCAGAATCTTCTACCCCCACGTCCCATCTCTCCAGGGATTTGAACTGTCAGGTGTGTAAAGGGAAAAGTCACAGGCAGGGGGACACGCACATCCTTGGTCAAGTGAGGGCGTCAGGGCGTCCCCCGCCTCCGCCCCCCGCCCTCCGGGGGCACAGTCCCTCCCACTGGAGCTGAGTCTCTAGACCAGGGGTCCTCAAACTACGGCCCGCGGGCCACATGCAAATACAAATATTGTATTTGTTCCCGTTTTGTTTTTTTACTTCAAAATAAGATATGTGCAGTGTGCGTAGGAATTTGTTCATGGTTTTTTTTTAAACTATAGTCCGGCCTCCAACGGTCTGAGGGATAGCGAACTAGCCCCCTGTTTAAAAGTTTGAGGACCCCTGCTCTATAGGAACCTGGAGGATTGAAGGTTGAAGGTCGGGGTCCCCCCTGTGTCACTGGGGGCTGTGTCTGCGGGGCTCTGGGCGGGTGGAAGGTGAGTGAGGGCCTCAGGGCCCGGCACCAGCCCTCACCTCCCATCTCCCTTCGCGCTCACTGCTCAGGTCCCCGCTCAGCCACAGGGAACTGGGGGTCACTCCGTTGGATAAAAAGGGGCCACGCGCTGAGCTGACCGGCTCAGGGGAGGCCTGCGTGGCGGACTTGCGAACTCAGAGGCCTCACGCGGCCGCCCAGGATGCTCTGACATTGACCTTGAACTAGAAGCAGCTGCGGTGGGGAGTCCTGGCCTCGGCGGGCATCTTCCCTGACCCGTCGGCCTCAACCTCCGCGGAGCCTGTCTGTGGTCTCTCTGCGTCTGTGACCACATGTCGCTGGAAGGTCACGGTCATTCCCTTTTCCCAGCCTCACGGCCCAGGCACCGCTCTGCGGGGACCACAGACCCCCCTTGTCCTGAGCTCACTGCTGCCTGTTAACTCCTGCACCCTAAGGAAGGGGCCAGGTGTCCATCATCTTACTTGTTAGCCAATCCCAGGGGCTCCCCGCTTCGCTTGCTCCCGCCTCCCTGACCCATCCCCAGTGGGTTTCATGTCACCCACCTCCGTCCCTCCTTCGATTGCAACGTGTAAAAATAGGCAACAAACAGCCCTTCTCCGGAGCATTCTCCCAATCGGCTGAGATCCCGCTTCCTGGCGATTGTGGGCAGTTTGGCTCAAACAAACTCACAAAGATTGTTTACAGGTTTGGGTGTTGTTATGGTAACGCGCCCCTTCCCTGCCTGGGCCTCAAACACCCCCCCACCCAGAGGGAGGGCCAGCCCAGCCCCCACCCGCCCTTTCTGTCCGTGTCCTGCCTGCCAAGCCGGTGGCCGGCCCCTGGCTGCCCGGGACACAGGGGATCCTGGTGCACTTAAGGGGCCCCCTCCTCGGCCATGGCAGCCCCGGAGGCCACCTTCCTACGGATGGGACGGCAGCCAGGCGGCTCCTCCCGGCCCCTCCAGGCGCTGGGCAGGCCTCCGGGGACCCCGACGGCACCAGGGCGTTCAGGTTTTACCGCATTTTTCCAACCATGTGTCTGAGGCAGGGGCAGCTGAGAACTCAGACCTGAAGGACTTGGGTCGAGTCCCGGGTGGAGGTGGGGGAGGAGGCGGCCTCAGGCGTCACCCTTCTGTTGAGTGTTTACCCAGAAGGCTCGGGGCTGGGCTCAGAGGGCAGAGAAAACCAGACCCGCCCTGTCCTCAGGGGTCCCCAGCCCGGAGTCAGGAGCAACGAGATGGACAGACGGAAAAGCTATTGTTAAACAGCACAAGGAGCAGGGGCGGGCGAGGAGGCAGAAACGCCGATACAAGGATTTCCACAGGGGAAGTGAATACTATGGGGCATCTTGGAGGTGGCAGGAATGATGCCGGCAACTCCCCTCATTTAAAGCCCCCAAAGTCTTTTTTTAAAAAATTAATATATTTTTATTGATGTCAGAGAGGAAGGGAGAGGAAGAGAGAGAGAAACATCCATGATGAGAGAGAATCATGGATCGGCTGCCTCCTGCACGCCCCACACTGGGGATCCAGCCTGCAACCCAGGCCTGTGCCCTGATGGGGAATCGAACCTGGGACCCTTCAGTCCGCAGGCCGACGCTCTACCCACTGAGCCACACCAGCCAGGGCACAGCCCCCAAAGTCTTAACTCTGCTCCGCAGGGCTGGGACCTGATGCCCAGAACGAGACGGGTCCATTCCTAGAACCAGCAGAGCCAGGAACAGAACCCAGGGCCGGGGGACCCCAAGATACATCCATCAAGCGCCATGTGTAGGTTCGTCCTACATTCGCGTATGGACAGGAATAAACAGACGCAGGCATCTCTCAGCCCCGTTCACCATCACCAACTCAGGTACCAGCTCATTTACTCTGGGTTCTGGAGGCTGGTGCTGCCGGGCCAGCTGAGCGCCCAAGGCCCGCTCAATAGGCCGCCACAGAGCGCCACCTCGTGTTCACAAGTGGAACTGCAGCACAGGCCCAGCCGCCCTTGCAATCCAGGAGCCCCTTTCACCCAGGCCTTCAGGTCGGGGTGCAAAGCGCTCCAGGCACCACCAGCAAAGGTCTGGCCCAGCCCGAGAAACCCGGGGCCCCGGGAAGTGGCCACAGCGGCTCCTCCCCGGGGCACACCGGCAAGCCTGACCTGCCCCAGCTGTTGCATCGGCAGTAAAATTCTTCCAGTTTGAAGGAATCCCTCGTGTGGGACAGTCCTTTCCTGGGCACTGGGGGTTCAGGAGGGAAGATGTAGCCTCCTTCTTGCCCACCGTCTAATGAAGGAGGCAGCCACGCCCACGCCTCTTGCAAACCCACGTAGCAAGAGCTCGGACGGTGGGGGACACAGGATGCGTTCCCTGATGGCACAAGGGCGTTGCAGTACGAGTAGGAGTTTGTCAGGCTGAGGAAGAAGCGCTGATAGAGGAATGGGAGGGAAGGGAGGGCATGGACAGACTGCTATTTCCATATAAACCAGAACCCAACCACCAGAGGAAGAGAGGCTGGGGGTGGTCAGAGGCCAGATCATAAAAGGTCTAATGCCATGCTAACGGGAGGAGACCTTATCCAGGGGACAACAGAGAGGAGGCGAAGGCTTTGCCCCAGGCACACTTGCACCCGAGGAGGAGCATTCCAGGAACAGGTGATGCCGTGGGAGAGAGGACGACAGTGATGGAGGCCGGTCAGGACGCTCCTCCAAGTTCTCAATGTTTCTGTAACCAGGGGAGCCATGCTCAGCCCTGATTAAGGTCCAGTGGGGAAGAACTGGGGTATTGGAAAGAAAATACAGAGTTTTTTTCCTGTTGATAATGTTAACTGGTCAGTCGTATGTGCTTTTTAAAAAATATTTTTTTTATTGATTTCAGAGAGGAAGGGAGAGGGAGAGAAACATCTATGATGAGAGAGAATCATGGACCGGCCACCTCCCGCACGCCCCACACTGGGAATCGAGCCTGCAACCTGGGCCTGTGCCCTGACCAGGAATCGAACCCTGACCTCCTGGTTCGTGGGTCGACGCTCAACCATTGAGCCCCGCCGGCCGGGCTATATGTGCTTTTTGATGGACTTCCTTATCAAGTCATCTGCCTACTTTAAAAAGTCGGGTAAACCTGACCAGTGTGGTTCAGTGGATAGAGCGTCGGCCTGCGGACTGAAGGGTCCCAGGTTGGATTCTGGTCAAGGGCATGTACCTTGGTTGCAGGCACATCCTCAGTAGGGGGCGTGCAGGAGGCAGCTGATCGATGTTTCTCTCTCATCCAGGTTTCTATCTCTCTATCCCTCTCCCTTCCTCTCTGTAAAAAAATCAATACAATAAATTTAAATAAAATAACTGACACAAGGACCTGAAAAGAATATAAAGAGAGAATGCTCCCTCCTCTGGGCGTTCAGAATTTGACGGAGGTCATCTGCTCTGAACCTGCGCGCAGTAAAGATGACTCCTAACTAATCGGCTCATGAAGGTGTCTTGTCCAGCTCGCTGATTTGCGATACAATATTTTTTTAAAAAATTATAAAATAAAGGGATTCCATACCTGCAGGAGGAAGTCGGCTCAGGGATGGACCGCCTACACCACCGCCGTCCCATCCAGCGAGGGGCTCCTGTCCTATCCCCCCGGCCCCGGTGAGGTCTGGTCCCCGCTGCAGGGACAGGAATGCCCGCGGATGTGGCCCTGCCCCGACATCACGTCGCGGCGGAAACGACCGCCAAGCCCCGAGAGCTCGCGGCCAAGGCGACTTTTAAGCCCGGGCAACGCTGAGGCCAGCGTGACCAAACCTCGGAGGGATGCACGGTCGCTGCCAAATGACGTAGCTAATGACGTCATGCTGCAAGCAGGCGTGACGTTCAGACGCAGCAGAAGAGACGTATAAATCCGCTTTGGAGGGTGGCAGGCAGCGTGACGTTTCAGCTGGACCTGTGTTGGCTGCGGAAGGGATGTGAATCCCAGGCTGATTCGCAGCCATTTTGACGTCGCAACCCATCGACAGCGCAGCCGTTAGGACCTTCCTTGCGCCGGAAATGACGCTTTTGGAGCGCGACCCGAGTCTTCGACCTTTCGTCGCGCCGGAAATGACGCTTTTGGAACGCGACTCACACACATCGGACCTTCTTCGCGACGGAAGTGATGGTGCCTAAACCGTTCACCTGCCATTCTGACCTCCCCTGCGACGGATATGACGTCTGTCAAAGCGCCACTTTTCGCTGAGCCGGGAATGACGTTTATTTGAGTGCGACCGCACCGTCCCGTTGACCTTCCTGACGATG
>NW_005882407.1:0-5157 GCF_000147115.1 Myotis lucifugus | reverse complement strand
CACATGCCCGGGTTATGGGCTCGATCACCAGTGGGGAGCGTGTCTAGGAGGCAGCCAATCAATGATTCTCTCTCATCATTGATGTTTATATCTCTCCCTCTTCCTTCCTCTCTGAAATTAATAAAAATATATTTTAAAAGTAAAAAGTATATGAAATTATTTATTAATTTATTATTATTTCTAGCAGGCTTAATTCACTTTATTTTTCTTGTATAAAATTATGTGGTGGCCACAGCTGGAGCCTGGGCCCTCTGCACAGAAACTCCGGTGTGGGTCTTTACAAGCGGGTCAGTGAATTCCTGACAGGGAGACTTGGTGAACACGGTCTCTGTCCAGAGATCTGGGGTGAGAGAGCTGTAGGTCTTAGAGATGGTGTCAAAGGTGGCCCTGGCGAAGTTGCCCAGGGTGGCAGTGCAGCCCCTGGCCGAGGTATAGCAGAGGTCAATACTGGCCATCATGGGCAACTTCTTAGGCATGGGGGCCGAGACAACGCCAGTGCCCCTGGGGGCAGGGATGAGGCGCTCCAGTACAGAGCCACAGCGGCCAGTCACCTTGCAAGGAACGTTGACCCGGTAGCAGTTCACAGATTCTGAGAGTCCTCCCACTTTTTAAATGCTCTTGTTCCCCTTCTTTGCTTGGGCAATTTATACATATCTTTTCAGGCTCTGCCCTGATGTCACCTCCTTCGAGGAGCCCTCCCTGACGCTCCCCCCCCCCCCCAGGCTGGATGAAACGTCTCTCCCATGAGCTCCCACAGACCATCTCTATCGCATCACCTGCCACTTGGCAGGTCTACGGGGTGTTAGATGCTGTGGAGAAGCCAAACAAGTTAATGACTTGGTTAGACTGGGCAACAAGGAGGTTGGTGGTGGTCTGCAAGGAATGTTTCAGTGGAGTTGGGGGCAGAAGCCAAGTTGCTTTGGGGAGCAAATGATGTATGTGGCACTGAGGCAGCCAGTGTGGACAACTCTTTCAAACCTTCTTTGGTTTAGAAGGGGAAGAGGCTGGTTGCTAGCGAAGGTCAGAGTGTGGAGGGCCAGAGGTAGACATATGAGGATTCTTGTTTGCTCTTGGCCAGAAATCGGTGGAGAGGTCACAGAAGCCTGGGAGAGCTTCTAGGAGCAAAAGGTGGAATTGGGGGCATGGGACCTAGCACAGAGGAGGACTGGCCTTAGATGATGTCCAGCTGCTGGAACCAAATACCATAGACTGAGGCTTATAAACAGCCAGGTTATTTCTCACACTTCTGGAGGCTGGACGTCCAAGGGCAGATTCGGTGTGTGGCGAAGGCCCTGATCAGGTTGCAGACTGCCCCAGATGGCAGAGGGGCAAGGGGTCCTCCAGGGCCTCTTTTATGAGGGCACTAACCCCATTCATGCCCTAATCACCTCACACTGGGCATTAGGATTTAACCTGTGAATTTGTTAATATCTGTATTGTAAATACAAGTATTCAGACCCTAGCAAATAGCAAAAGGACATGTCTTCCCCTCGGGAGGTGACAGACAAGCGGGTGCCATCAGTCAGGTGGGCATCTTGATGGCAGGCTGATGGGAGCGTTCCTGTCGGAAAACTTCGGTTTCTGTGTAACAGAGGGTGAAGTCAGAGGTTTGGGGACAGTGGAGAGCGTTAGAAGTAGCCACTGTGGGGGATGAGAGGGTGAGTTGATGAGGGAGGCAGAGTAGTTGGTGTGCAGTATTGATGGGCCGGGTTACGGTTGATGTCTGTGAATTACTGGCACCAGATTCTGCGGCCACACGATTTCCCCCAGCGTAGCTCAGGGCCCAGGCTGACCCGACTTGGGGTTTCCAGGCAAGTGCAACAGAGAGACGTGTCAAGAGAAGTGAGGATGTTGTCCAGAGAGTGGTTAAGGTGAGGAGCTGTGGAATCCCTGTGGAGGGGGAAGGAAGTGAAGAGAGGAGGAGGGGAATCAAAGACCAGCTGGAGGTCCAAGAACAGGAAGTGCGAGCCATGAACAAACAGATGGAAAGGAGAGGGCACGGTGTGATAAGTAACTCGGGCCAATGGCAGCTGAGATGGAGGGAAGGTGAAAGGACTTGGGGAAGGCAAGGAGCTGAGCAGACGGGTTGTCTGTGGCGTGGGCCACAGACATGGGCAGTGGAACAAAGGAGGGCCCGGGGAGGAGAGGAAAGTAGTAAGTTTGGGTCTGTCCTTGCCGGGAATGTTCTCGCAGCTGAGGGGCAAGGACTTCAGAGGAGACAGGGTGTTTGACAGCCAGCCAAGGATAAAGGTCCAGAAGAGGCCTTGGGGCGGTTGCAAGAGGGAAAAGGAAGGGGAGGAAAGAAAGAGCCGACAGGAGGGAGGGGGGCTGAGAAGGGATGACTTCAGAGAAGAGCATGATTTATGGTGAAAGCTTCGGAGCTGGTGCCCGCAGGCCAAACCCTAGTTTGCTTTGCTTGGTCAAAAAAGAAGTTGATACGAAAAACATCCCACGGTTCTGTTCTCACAAAGACCCAGATTGCCGGGCTCTTTCTCCTTGATTGTTTGCTTGTTTCCGAGATAGAGTTTCCCTACCATAAAAGTCATCATTTTTACCTGTACAGTTCAGTGGCTTTTAGTATATTTACAAAGTTGTACAACCATCATCATGATCTAATTCTAGAACATGTTCTTCATCTCAAAGCGAAAGCCTGCACCTGTCAGCAATCACTCCCCACCCTCCCTCTCCCCCAGCCCCTGACAGCATGTATTTCCTGTCTCTATGGACTGGCTATTCCAGACGTTTCACCTGAAGGAATCATACAGTAGGTGGCCTTCTGTGCCTGGCTTCTTTCACTTAGCGCAATGTTCCTAAGGCTCGTCCCGTTGCAGCAGGAATCAGTACCTTGTTCCTTTTTCTGGCTGAATAATATTCCATCGCCTGGCTACACCTCTTGTGCAGACATTCAGCCACTGATGGACTTCCAGGTCGTTTCCACTTTGGGGACGTCGTGAACACTGCTACTATACACATTCGTGTGCAAGTTTTCGTGTGAGCTTTTTTCAGTTCTCCCAGGTAAATACCTAAGAATGGAATCGCTGGGCCATATGCTAACTCTGTGTTTAACCTTCGGAGGCACTGCCAAGCTGTTTCCAAGGCGCTGCACCATTTTGCATTCCCCCCAGCAGTGTTCGAGGGATTCTAGCCTCTCCCAAAACTTCTGAAGACCTGGCCGTGCTCCGTCCACATTCCCCCATGGAGCTGGGTCAGGGCTCTCCGCCTGCAACTTCTCACCACGCACCGTGTGGGCACAGGCAGTGACCCCTTGCACTAGCCCTTCACCCTTCACCTATTTTCCTTACCTGCCTGACTTGGACCGGAACGAGTAAGAGTGAGTTTTACTCAAGAACTCGTTTTCCAAAGGGCCAAGTAGAAAGGTTTGGAAAAATAAAAAAAGGTTTGGAAAGGTGGGAAGCAGGGGCTTGTTAAGACAAGAGGAATTACAGAGCAGTGGGGAGAAAAGAGATGGCCAAGGGGCTGTATTGGGGGCAGTGAAGGAGGATTATAGGTATGGCAGGGTGAGCATCCTTGCCTGGGCCTCAGAGGGCTGAGGCCAGGTGTCCCCCACAGCGGTCCTGGTGGATATGAAGGACCAGGCCTCCGGGCCTGTAGCTCAGTGATTTAGCAGCTCAAGGGAAATTTGTGTCAATCTAGCTCAGAACTGTCTAATAAAAATAGACCATGAGCCATACATGTTATGAGCAATACTAGTTGTATCTTTGCCAATCATTGAGTCTACGTAGTATCTCATTGTGATTTTAACTTAAGTGAGGTTGAGCATTTATACAAGTTGTTTTTATGCTACATAACTTGTGTTGCATATGTTATTGTTCGGTCATCTTTTGATTTTATTTTTTTCCATGGAAAATTTATAAATGTTTATTGTGGTCAGAGTTGATGACTTCTTAATTATGAGTCATACTTAAGTAAACCCATCCCAAGAATATAAAAAAAATTTTCTTAATCTGGTACTTTAATGCTTTCATATTTTAGATTTATATCTTTGAGCTGTTTGAAGCCTATTTTAGTGTAAGTAATGCAGGAAAGATACAAATGGGTTTCCAAATATTCCCTCAAACAATTTATTGCATAATCTATTATTTCCTGTGTGTATTTGGGTCTGTTTCTGGGAATTCTATTCTATTCTATTGATCTGTCCACTCATGTTCCCAAACAAAAAGTATTTTCAAATTGTAAACCATAGTTGTTGTTTTTTTAATATTTAAAAAAATTTTTTAAAATTGTATTTTAACAACAAGAAAACCCACTGCGTGGGAAAACATATTTGCCAACGTCATATCTGATAAGGGCCTAATCTCCAAAATTTATAGGGAACTCATACAACTTAACAAAAAGAAGATAAACAATCCAATCAAAAAATGGGCAAAGGATCTAAATAGACACCTTTCAAAAGAGGACATTCAGAAAGCCAAGAGACATATGAAAACATGCTCAAAGTCACTAATCATCCAAGAAATGCAAATCAAAACAACAATGAGGTACCATCTCACACCTGTCAGAATGGCTATCATCAACAAATCCACAAACGACAAGTGCTGGAGAGGATGTGGAGAAAAAGGAACACTTGCGCACTGCTGGTGGGAATGCAGACTGGTGCAGCCACTATGGAAGACAGTATGGAGTTGCCTCAAAAAACTGGAAATGGAACTCCCATTTGACCCTGTGATCCCACTTCTAGGAATATATCCCAAGAAACCAGAAACACCAATAAGAAAGGATATATGCACCCAGATGTTCATAGCAGCACAATTCACCATAGCTAAGATCTGGAAACAGCCTAAATGCCCATCAGTAGATAAATGGATTAGAAAACTGTGGTACATCTACACGATGGAATACTATGCTGCTGTAAGAAAGAAGGAACTCTTACAATTTGCAATGGCATGGATGGAGCTGGAGAGCATTATGCTAAGTGAAATAAGCCAGTCAATGAAGGAAAAATACCACATGATCTCACTCATTCATGGATAATAGAGACCATTATAAACTTTTGAACAATAATAGTTACAGAGGCAGAGCTGCCTCACACAGATTGTCAAACTGCAGTGGGAAGGCCAGGGAGGGTTGGGGGGCAGGAGGGAGGGGGGTAAGAGATCAACCGAAGGACTTGTATGCATGCATATGAGCATAACCAAT
>NW_005882406.1:0-5157 GCF_000147115.1 Myotis lucifugus | reverse complement strand
GCTGCGTTGATATAAATCAAAAGAAATAACAGTACAGCCTGTGAGCAATGAGAACAACAAAGAGCTGATAATGTTATGATTCTTCAATTAAAACATACAATCTATCACATGTTTCTAAACTAAGTCAAAATAAAGCTCATTGTTTTGATTTTTCATAAGCCTGTTAAATATGAAACTTTAACTTTTGACACAACTCTTTCTATATTTAAAACAAAAGATTATGACACAATTAAACATGAATTTTTTTGGCTGCTTGTTTACTTACACTTAATTGGATTGTGTATAGAGGTACTTTGTCCAGTAGCTTCCCGTTGGATTTTTTTAATGTGTATTATTACAAGTTATATCTTATTGCTAGAGAGAGTTTATAGTAAATTGAAAAAATCTTGGAATTTAAAATCAGATAGGAATAAGGCTCACTAATTCACCCTTAAATTAGAAGACTGTTACTTGTTACTCAGGAGAGTTATTTAACTTTTGACTTATAGTATTTTCATTTGTAGTATGCAAAGATCAGTATCACTTCTCATATGGGTGTGGTATATAAATAACCTAGAAATCAGAAGACCTGGGTTCGTATTATTTGGAGTAAATTACCTAAATTACCAGGGGTGAGAAATGTCCGGCCCTCAGGTCGTATATGCCTGTAAAATCATTTGGTCTGGCCCTGCCAAGGCATTAGGGGTGAGTTAATTAAATATTTCACTAAATATATCAGGCTAATTTTTAAGTAGATAATTTGAATGGCCCTAGAATGATGTTATAAATATCCAAATAGCCCTTGGCAGAAGCAAACATTCCCCATCTCTGACCTCAACTCTTAACAACATCTTTATTTCATTACCATTTAAATTTAATTGAATTTAACTAAATTTGTATTGTATACATCTCAGCCTGGTGTGAGCCATAACAAAACATGGACATAGAGATTGCTTTGAAACTTATAAAGCTTTATACGTATGTATCTTATTACAAATCATTTTTCTTTTTAAAAAAAAAATTTTATTGATTTTTTACAGAGAGGAAGGGAGAGACGATAGAGAGTTAGAAACATCGATGAGAGAGAAACATCGATCAGTTGCCTCCTGCACACTCCCCACTGGGGATGTGCCCGCAACCAAGGTACATGCCCTTGACCGGAATCGAACCTGGGACCTTTCAGTCCGCAGGCCGACGCTCTATCCACTGAGCCAAACCGGTCTCGGCTACAAATCATTTTTCATTTGAGCTTTATTCATATGCACCACATACTTCTTGAACACTGTCTTATCCAATCTCGCCTCTGCAGTCTTGCAGAGCAGCAAGCACCTCAACCCAGACCATGTACATAGAAGGATGGAAACATAAATACAAGCTTGGAAATGGCAAATCACCTCAATAAACACTCAGTGACTCAACTTAGTCTATTTATAACCCCAAAGAATCACTATTGATTATAAGAAAGCAATTTTCTCTGAAGTTGTTGCTGACTACCTAAAATGACATTTTGATTCCCCTATTCTGACTCCCTTAGATTTTTTCAACTCTATTCCTCAGAAAATCTTTCACCTTCCTATTTCTGATTCTCATAATCTTCGTTGCTCTCATTTTAAGTTTAATATTAAAACTCTGGTTTAATTTAGGAAATTGCTTAAGGGTATAGTGGTATAAGGTGATTTGTTTTGGTTCTTAACATGTCAACTTGTGTTGCAATACATTGCAAAGAGATGTTTTTTCCCTTACTTGTCATCCAAGGGGCTCCCCTGCCCCTTAAGTTACAATTGTGAAGATGATAGCTTAATAAGCATGATCTCCCAAAACCCTCAATGTTTTCATTAAATCTGAAAGATTGCCAGCTAAATAAATACTTTCTGGATTTCAAAACAAGGTAATCGGTATTAGCTTATAAATAAAAAAGTCAGTTTATTGAGGATGCAATGGTGAAAATGGCTATATTTATGTGTCATTCAGTGCAGAGTAGATAATAACCTAACAAACACACATACTCATGAGATTATTTAAAAAGGCCCCATTTGTCCTCATGCCACACTATACTGTATTATTATCTTATTTATAATCTTGTATTGGGCCAAATGTATATAATTCAAATAATGACTGTTTTTCCCCCCAACCTCAGAGAGACACAATTGCTTGGATTGTCAGAATCCCAGCTTCACCAATTATTACCTAAGTTACTTTGGGCAGGTTTTTAAATTTCTCTATTCTCAGTTTCTTTATTTATAAAATAGGGATAATGATCACACCTACCTCATTAGATTCTTTTTATTATTTTATTTGATTGATTTTTTACAGAGAGGAAGGGAGAGGGATAGAGAGTTAGAAACATCGATAAGAGAGAAACATCGATCAGCTGCCTCCTGCACACTCCCTACTGGGTATGTGCCCGCAACCAAGGTACATGCCCTTGACTGGAATCGAACCTGGGACCCTTCAGTCCGCAGGCTGACGCTCTGTCCACTGAGCCAAAGCAGTCAGGGCCCTCATTAGGTTCTTGTGAGCATTAAAAAAATGAGGATATGTGTAAAATACTAGGAAAAGCTCCTGGTACTTAACAATCAGTCATCATCCTGATCCTCCTCTTCCTCCTCTCCCTCTTCTTCTCACCCCCCCTCCCCACTCCTCCTCCGAATCATCATCTTAAATGGGCTATGATCTGTACAGGAAAACCTCAAATGCTCTGGTTGACAGTGGAGGGGTAACAATAAAAGCATGTGTATTCAAAGTGGAAATGCAGGACAAAATACTACCTGTCAAAGAAAAAAGGCATCTGTGGTAGAGGCTGGCTAAATGCTCTCAATTTCCATATTATGGACATTCAGGAAGACTATATTTCCCATCATTCTCACAGATACACGGGTATGTCACTGGTTTCCAGCCAATGGCACCAGGGTAGAAGTGATGCACTAACTTTCAAACCTAACAGGTATCTCCAGTGATCACCTGTCATACTCTTTCCCTTATCTGATCCACTCAGAGGCCCTGTATTTCAGATAGTGGCCCCACGAGATGGGAGAAACAGGGTTCCCTGCATTCATTCCTGGAGAGTCAAACGTCCTGTACCAGACTGAGCCGTGAGCAAAAGCAAACCTGTATCACATTAAGTTGTTGAAATTTCTGAGTTTATTTCTTATAGCATCCATTCTTAATGTTCACTCTGCTTACTAAGCTAATATCACTCAGCCCTAAATCTATTCTAAATTCTGTTTTAAGATGCTGGCTTCTTCTAAACCCCAAACGGTGGGACATAACACTGATGTAAGTGTTGAATAACACAGGTCCAATAAAAATGCACATATGAATTGCCCTGGCCAGTGTGGCTCATCCTGTACACCCAAGACTGTGGGTTCGATGCCAGGTCAGTGCATATATCCAGGTTTTGGGGTCAGTCCCTGTGGGGGCAAATTTGGGAGGCAACAGATTGATGTTTCTCTCTCACATCAAAGTTTCTCCCCCTCTCCTTTCCTCTCTCTCTCAAATCAATAAAAACATATCCTCAGGTGAGGATTTAAAAAATTACATTTGAATAAAGTGACTCAAAGCAAATATGAGCTTTAGAGCTGAAGTATCAAACTTAATAATACTTAATAAATAATAAAGTTAATTGATAGCTAATAATATTAATGAACTTTGTAAATAAACTTAATAAACTTAAAGTGACTCAAGGTAAATATGAGATTTAGAGCTGAAGTAAAACTTCTCAATTGAACAAAGTATATCATCAGATTAAGTATGCAGTCCTCCTGTCTATTTTTTAAGGTAATATCTTGCCTATTTTTCAAGATAATATCATCTTGAGAGAGAGACATGGGAGAAGAGCAAGTCAAGGGCACCCAAAAAAGGACTCTCCTAGGCACATGACTATCTGGAAGCCAATAGGTCAGAACCTTATAAATATTTCAGAGGGTTGTAGCTGTAAAATACCACAATCTCAGCAATATGAGTCTTAAAATATTTAAGACTTAACACAACTTGGTCCCATCATGTTCCCTTAACAGGAACAATATTAAGGGTATACAACCCTCAATAGGCACTTGAAATGTGGACAAGGAGAATAGTAGAAAAGGAAGAACTTCCCAGGCGGGGCGTAATGGAGGCTGGAGAGGACCATGGACAAGGGAGATGGACAAAGCCTCTCCCAGGACCCTCCCTGACCTCTGGTTTAGGAAGACTTTCCAATGGCTGCCAGTAGGATTTCGCCGTTGGTTTTCACATGTACCTCATTCTTTCTCTTCCCCAGCATGAGCGTTTATTGTGGTTTTCCTCTTCCTACTCCTTATCAGTATATTGGAATGCATGGTCAGAACTGGTGCAAAATACAAATAATTTACTCATAGGGGATTCACTGTGATCATTATTTGATGCGGACAATGAGTAAGCAGAGCTCACAGACTGAAGATTTTAGTTATCTCTCTTGGAATGTAATAAATCTTTTTCAGGAGAGAGTGGAAGTACGACATGAATATTTGGCAACTAGAAAGTGGACGGTGGCGGAAAGGGGATGCTCATGAGTTCCACCTGCTTTTCCTGGCCAGCTAGCTGCCTAACATTTCCCAGCCTCCCTTACAGTTCAGATGGGTTCTGTGCAATGGAAGTATGGCCACACATTCAAGTCTGCTCTATAATAGTCCATGCACACGGGCCCATGTGGTCTCTACCCTTTCCTCAGTGAGCTAAGAGGCCATGGGCTTAAAAGAAGGCAGTAGCAAAAGATGAAAAGAATCTACATCTTTGAATCATCATTTGACAGTGAAACATCAAGGAGAGCTGCCTAAGGGACATGGGCTATGACATGAGAAAGAAATACTTGATTTGTTGATGTTAAAAAAAGAATTTTTCGAGGTTATGTTACAGTGGCTGACGTTTATCCCTCAACACAGCATTAGATTTTGAAAGATTAATTATTAGATTTAATTAAATTGGTAACTTGATGTTTTTTTTTTTCTTGATTTTTTTTTCTATTTGAATGGGAAGAAAATGTCGCTCAGACAGTGAGATAGTGTGGTAAAGTAGAAAAAGCCTTAGCTTGAGAAACCTGGCCTCAAGTAAGCCTTTTATCATTTACCAGCTAAGTGACACCTGTGGAGTCAATTAATTTCTCTGGGCCACAGTTTTTACATATCTGTAAAATGAAGCTAATATTATGTTACCCAATTATAA
>NW_005882405.1:0-5158 GCF_000147115.1 Myotis lucifugus | reverse complement strand
GTGAGTAGTTAGGGACAATGAGGCAGGCAGGCAAGTGTGTTAGGGGTGATCAGGCAGGCAGGCAGAGTGGTTAGGGGTGATCAGGCAGGCAGGCAGAGTGGTTAGGGGCGATCAGGCAGGCAGGCAGAGTGGTTAGGGGTGATCAGGCAAGCAGGCAGGCAGGCAGGTTAGGAGCCAGTGGTCGGTCCCGGATTGCGAGAGGGATGCCCGACTGCTGGTTTAGTGATCCCTGTGGGATCAGGCCTAAATTGGCAGTTGGACATCCCCCGAGGGGTCCCAGATTGTGAGAGGGTGCAGGCCTGGCTGAGGGACCCCACCCCACCCCCCTGCGTGAATTTCGTGCACCGGGCCTCTAGTTTTTTAAATAATAAATAATAAATGAATGAATGAATGAATGAATGAATAACAAGTCCTCAATGCCCTGACTGGGTGTCTCGATTGGAGCGTCATCCCATAACCAAATAATGTTGCGGACTTAATTCCCAGTCAGGGCACATTCTTAGGTTTCAGGTTTCTCTCTCTCCCTTTAATTTTTTTGTTGTTGTTATATTCACCCGAGGATATTTTTTTCCATTGCTTTTTCAGAGAGAGTGGAAGCGATAGAGGGAGGGGAGACAGAGAAAGAAACACTGATGTGAGAGACACATGGACTGGTTGCCTCTCACATGCACCCCGACTAGGGGCAGGGAGCAAAGCCATAACCCAGGTACATGCCCTTGACCAGGAATCAAACCCACGACCCTTAAGTGTGCAGACCGATGCTCTAACCACTGAGAACACTGGGCAGAGCTCACTCGCACGCTCTCTCGCTCTCTCTCTCCCTTCTTCTCTCTCTAAAATCAATAAAAAACCTATCCTCAAATGAAGAGTTAAAAAAGAAAAGCACTCCTCAAAGCAATTTTCCCAAACCCTAGTCTCTACACCTTTTATCTCCTCCCAGCCTCCCTCCATCCTCATTCTGCATCATCAAAGCCAAGAAGCCTCCGGGGAGACCGAATCCTTCTGACATGGTGTTGGAAGGGGTGGATGAAGCTGAGTGGAAAAGCTAGGATCGTCTGTCATGGGCACACTCTGCCTGGGTGATCTCATCCCTCGCGTGGCTTCAATTACCATCTCCATATGGATGGCTGCCAAATCTCTACCCGCAACTCCAAACTCTGCTCCGAGCTGCAGATCTGCGTACCAACTGCCTCGTCAACATTTCTCCTTGGGGTCGACTCGGGTAGGATTACATTCTGCTGTGAGTAACAGAGTCCGAAAATACGGTATCCTGAACAATAGAGTGTGTTTCTTTTGCATGTAAAAGACTAGAAGCACACACAGCCCTCAGCTGGCATGGGGGCTCGACTCCATGCCAGTGTCCTTGCGGGTCCCTGTGACACTATCATGAGCGTGTGTCCCTCAACCTTATAGTCCAACGTGGTAGTTAGAATTTCAGTCATCCCATCACATTCCAGGCAGCAAGATGCAGAAAAGCGGAAGGAGGCACGAGGAACAATGGGCAACCAACAGCAGTGTTTGAAGGCTGGAAGACGCCACATAACATATCTCATTGGCCAGAACTTAGTCACACGTCCAAGCCTAGCAGCAAGAAAAGCTGGGAAATCCGTTCTCTGTGCTGGGTGGCCATGTGCGTGGCTAAAAAGAGAAGATTCTATTATTCAGAAAAAGAGAATCGACATGAGGGAGGAAGCAGCCAGCATCGTCTACACAGCAGGCCCATAATCTCCTCCAGCTTGCCATGACTGAAGTGGAATTATCATCTTCCACCAACATTTCCTTTTCCCTCCAGGTCTCTGTACCCCTACACCCTAGCAGAGGGTAACTCTGTGGGGCAGGGCCTGCCAAGGGGAGGTGTCACCAGAGCTAAGTGAAGGGGTGAGCAGAGAGAAATTTGTGCAATGAAGCCAAACTCCCAGGGGTCTGGAATAGAGGTCGAAGACCCCAAACAAGAAGGTACCCAAGTGCAGCAAGTAAGGTTGGGGTTTCCTGAGCCAAGGGCCAAGGGTGTCTGCTGAGGTAGGACACAAAAATAGCACCAGGGACACGCACACCCAACCCCTCATCCGGCTCGAGGTTGATCCTGTTCATTCCATTCTGCCTCCTGTTCATTCCACCACCCATGCCTTTGTCTGCACCCTTTCCTTCTGCTGGCCTGCCCTTCCTGCTTCCCCACATGAGTAACTCTCTCAGTCATCCTTCAGGGCTCAGACCAGGACCACCTCCTCCAAGAAAGCGCCCCTGTGACCCCGCTGGGAGCTCTAATAACATCACACTGGGGAAGGGGCTGCCGTGGGCAGTGTCCATGCAGAGTTCTTAAATGGGGGGGGGGGGGTGCGGTGTCATACGGGGCAGGGTATTAGGGAGGTGGGACCCCAGGGTCCTCTTTGTATGAAAGAGGAGGTGCCAGCTGCCCTTGCAACCATAGAGGTAGGGCACCACCAAGGCTGAGTCTTGAACTCCTGGCCATGGCATGGCAGGGCCTCCCACATTCCCATCCCCAATGAGGGAAATTATGCAGACAGAGGCTGTGAGCCAGAGAGAGGAAGTCCACCAGGGTGGGGGCAGGTGGAGCAGTTCCCGGAAGGAAGCCCGCACCTCAGGAATCTGATGGAGGAATACTCTAGAGGCCTCTGTCCCAGGAGCCCCACCTCCTGCCCCCAGCCATTCGGAGAATCTGCCTCTGGGTGCCCAGGGACTCCCTCCCCTCACCAGCCTCCTGCAACATGTGGCCCAGGCATGAGCACAGACTCTGGGACCACCCCTGGATCTGTGCTCTGTTCGGCCTAAGTCTCAGCTTTCTCCTCTGTGGAATGAGGGTGGAGAGTCCTCCCCCTGCTCCCCACAGGGCGTTGTGGCAGCAGAAGTGGCAGCGTAAGGTATCCAACTAGGTACCAGCGCACCATGAGGCACAGTCAACAGGGTCTATTGGTGTAAAAAGCCTCTGCCCATGCCCAGCCGGTGTGGCTCAGTGCTTGAGCATTGACCTGTGAACCAGGAGGCCACAGTTTGATTCCTGGTCAGGGCACATGCCTGGGTTATGGGCTTGGTCCCCAGGAGGGGGTGTGCAGGAGGCAGCCAATCAATGATTCCCTCTCATCATTGATGTTTCTGTCTTTCTCTCCCTTCCTCTCTCTGAAATCAATTATATATATAATCAGAGGCCCAGTGCACAAAATTCGTGCACTGGGGAGGAGGGGGATCCCTCAGCCTGGCCTGTGCCCTCTTGCAGTCCAAGACCCCTTGCTCCTTACCACTCAGCTCGCTGCTCCTTAGCGCTGCCACAGAGGTGGGAGAGGCTCCCGCCACTACCACTGCACTCGCCAGCCGAGAGCCCAGCTTCTGGCTGAGCGGCACTCCCCCTGTGGGAGCGCACTGATCACCAGGGGGCAGCTTGTGCATCGAGCATCTGCCCCTTGGTGGTCAGTGCGCATCATAGCAACTGGTTGTTCTGGTCATTCTGCCCTAATGGTCGCTAAGGCTTTCATTATATATGAAAGCTCTGCCCACCCTACCCTTCCTTCTGAGGTAGGCTGTGGGGGCATCTAACCTCCCCCTCGTGCTCACGCACTTGAGATCATGTGTGTGTGCATGTGCCCCAAGCTCTGGGGCAGAGCAAGCAGCCGGCTTGGGCAGGGTGGAGAGAAGACTGAGAAGTTTCCTCCACAGCCCCTCAGCACACATAGGCTTAGGTGGGGGATGACGTGTCCTAAAGACAAACGTCACCTCTGCCCTAAAGCTGCCGGGCCAGGCCAGGCAGTGGATCCCAGGAAAAGAGAGCCTTACGCCTGCCTCCCAAACCCAAAGTCTTCCTAAATGCCCCACCTGGTGGTGACCAGGGCGGGGGGCTCTCCGAGAAGACACAGCACCCACAACAGGACCCAAAGGGCCAGTTTCTCCCCGGGTGTCCAAAAGAGAAGGATGTTTTCTTCAAGCAGGTCAGGACTGGCCCAGGTGGAGCAAAGGAGCAGAAGCACAGGAGGCAGGTGTGCTGGAGGGCAGGGGATGGGGCTGGAGGTCAGGGCTGGGAAGGGCAGCTTGAGAGGTCAGTCAAGGGCAGTCCACACCTGGGATCTTCTGCTTTAGCTAATGGGGAGCCATGGAAAGTATGGGAGTGGTGAAGCAATGGGACCAGATTTGCACCTTTTTTTAAAAATCTATTTTTTTATTGGTTTCAGAGAGGAAGGGAGAGGGAGGTTGCGATAGAAACATCAATGATGAGAGAAAATCATTGATTGGCTGCCTCCTGCACACCCCCCACTGGGGATCGAGCCCTGACCTCCTGGTTCATAGGTTGACACTCAACCACGGAGTTATGCCGGCCAGGCCAGATTTGCACCTTTGAAAGTCTCCTCTAGTTGCATGATAGGGACGGACGGAGGAGCAGGGCTGGCAGCACTGGCACCCACGGGACAAGATCCTGAGCAAAGGCCAGAGGAGGGAAGCCTGGCCTGAGAGAGACGGCTCCTGGAGGACACTCTCAGAGGCTGATCTTCCTCGTGCTGCCCCCACGGGGAGAAGCAGGAAGCCACTGAGGTCGGCAGGTGGGCCCACAATGGCGCCCAAGGGAAGAGGAGGGAGGTGCAAGAGCACAGAGAGGACAGTGAAGGGCAGGGGCTCTGCAGGACACTTGTCCACGCCCACCTGGGCCCAAACCTTCTGATGGCAATGGACTCGAACCTCCTCTAACTTGGAGCAGGATTCATGGGGATTATTTGCTGTCCTCTGTGTCAGACTGGAAGCTGCCCAAGGGTGGGGGCCTGTGACTCCCAAGTCAGGCTGAGCTAAGGGGGCCTGACATGGAGGAGGGGGAGGGCAGAAGGCTGCCAAGCAGGAGGGCGCCCAGAGATCCCCACCCATGAGTCTTCATTCCTGCTCAGAGCCTGCTGCCAGCCCCTCAGAGATGAGCCAATCTGTGGAGCTAAAGATGGGGATGGAGGAAAACTGGGAGGAAAAATGAAAAACAAGAGGCAGGTTGCATTTGAGGGGCCAGACCTTTCGCCTCTTCCCCATACACTCACAAACAGCCACACTCCCATCCTCCCAGGCTCTGTTCAACCGCTGAACTGAGAGGAAGACCTGCCAGCCCCCATCACACAGTTGTTACACACTCACAGACAGACAAATAGAAACACTCACACACAGCCCTAGCTGGTTT
>NW_005882404.1:0-5158 GCF_000147115.1 Myotis lucifugus | reverse complement strand
ATCAATAACTTCCCCAACCATCGAGTGCTGATTAAACCAGAGGTCCAGAATAACCAGAAAAACAAGGAAATCAGCAAAAGTGAAGAAAAAAAGGCATTAGAAGCTGAGAAATATGGATTTCAGAAGGATGGTCAAGATAGACCTTTAACAAAAATAAATAGTGTCAAGTTGAATTCTCTGCCATCTGAATATGATGGGTCAACAGGCCCGGCTCAGACCGGACACTACAGGCCAGTCAATGTGAATAGTTCAGAGAACAAAACAGTCAATGTTAGCCTGGCGGATCTCAGAGGGGGCAGTCACCCAAACGCAGGGCCCTTCCACCCAGAGGCTGACCGCGTCATACAGAGAACCAACTCAATGCAGCAGCTGGAGCAGTGGATTAAAATCCAGAAGGGGAGGGGTCAGGAAGAAGAAGCCAGGGGGTAAGTGTTGTGTTGTTACGTGTTATGAGCCTACGTTTCTTTCATGCTGTGTTGGGGGAGGTTGGCTTCTGAGATGCCAGTTAAAGGTATTACTTTACATTGTGATTTAGATATTATAGTTTTGTTACTGTATCTTTTTTATCGAATCAAATGTGTGTGTGTTTTTCCTCTGTCTCCGATTGTTGTCACCCAACTTTACTAATAATGACAAGGAGTTATTCTCCTGTGGCGCAGCACAGGTTGTGGGTAGAGATCATGTTTGTTTGGGATAAGGATGAGAGTAAGACCTATCCCTCCCCCTCTCCCTCTCTCCCCTCTCCCCCCTCCCCTCCCCTCCCTCTGACTGTCTTCCATTGGTAACTTGTGCAGAGATCTCCTGTGGCAAGTAACGGAAGTAAAGGCTTATGCTCTCTAGTTCTCCATCTCCTTCCCTGACTTGCTTAACTCGTATTACGCGTGACTAAGTAATATATTTATTCATATAAGCATTTATCATTCATGTACAAACATGTTCTTTCATATATTTATTATGAGGTACTATGTGCTAATCATGAGGCCAGAAAGTAAAACAATGAAAAGGTGCAGTCCAGATTTCTCCCAGAGGTTCTTATCTAGGAGGGGAGAAAGTTAAATAAACAAGTGCAGTACCTAGTGACAAATACAATGGAGGAAGAACAAGATGCTATAAGAACATGTTTCAGGGACTGCCAACACAGTCCAGGGGTTCACACACAAACTTTCTGGAGGAACAGAATACAGTCAACATATAAAGATATGCTCACGTTGGTTTAGATAGGCAGAAATACAGATTAGACAGAGAGCAGGAAAAGGAATCCAAAGACATCCAGTGTAGCTTAGGTCCAACTGCTACAATGCTGGATAAGAAACGAGGCTGGAGAGATAAGCAGGAATATATGTATTCAGATTTGTGTTCCAGAAAGATCATTCTGGCTACAGAATCTGGAGAATAAATTGGAGGAAGTTCAAAAGCTATTGGAGTAACTGAAATAAGGAGGGAGGCGGGGGGATGTGATGTGTTCAAGATACATTTGACTTGTCTAGTTGAGTGCTCGAATGTGCTTGATTGCAAACTGGTCTCACTCAAATCTGGTTTGAGTGATTGAGCAAAATCAAGAAAGACGCCCTGCTCTGGGGGGCCTGGTCATCAAAGTTGTCTGGTGCCTTTTACTGCGCAGAAAAGATTTGGGAAGAGAGGAGGTAATGAATGATTGCGCAGGTTAAATTAAGGGGTGGAGGGGAAGGAGTAGGGGACTGTCTACAAAGGAGACAAAAATGAAGGCCAGAGGAAATGGAGGAAAAGCAGGTACCTACGGGATGAGAAAAAGTGTTCTGTCGTTTGTCGGGAATTTAATGATGCAAAATTTAAAAAGTACTCTAATGTACTGGCATATGCACATAAAAATTAACTTAAGAGTTACTGTAACTCTTACCTCTCAGTAGTAGAAAACCAGAAAACAAAGGCATTAATGTTTTTGATTAAATGAAGATTAACTTATTTTAATAGTGGAACTCCTAAGGTATAGGAAGGTGCATCCAGTTTGCTCGGTTGTCAGGGCTGACATCCCCAGTTATCGGCCGAAGTCTATCTTCTGCTCAGCAACACAGCTCAAAAGCCTGGGTGCACGTGGCTCCATCTTTTGTTAGCTCCACCAAGGTGCAAAAACGTTCTCCAGTGATGTGTGGTTCACTCCCATATTCTTCCTCCCCACCATCCGTGCTCTCTTCTCTAACTTTCCCAAGGGAGAATTGTCTGAAATATTTGCTATTTCCCAAAAGTAAAATTTGATTAGACCGAAGAGGAGCCAGAGATTGTTCTGGGAAGAAAAGAAAGAAAGAATGTTTGGAAATACTTATTAAGGTAGTAATCATTTTCAGGAAACAACAATAAAAATGCCAGCCAAAAGATTTGCAGAATGTGCACCCAGCAAGTCAAATCTCACTTCTTTGTGGAATCATTTTCTACAAGTAAAATCATACTTTCTTACTGTTGAAAGTTAAAAGGGTTCATCAGCTATCTGGGAGTTAGTTTTAAAATGGATGAGCATGACGATTAGTTCCCAAGCACTTTTAGGTCCCTTGATGGGTATCATTAACATCCATAAAAACTTTTTGTGACTTTTTTTCTTCGAAGGCAGCTTCTGAAGGCTGCTGGCCCGAGGTTATTTTGAGCTAAGGTTTCTCTGCCTTGCTCTTCCAGCTTTGGCTTCACTGGCTAGTGTCCAGTATGGACCATTGAGATATATCATCTCCATTATTATATAAACCTCATACTGGAAAAAAAATTAGTTGTGATGTCTTATAATGAAATAATTTAATTTTTATTGGTGGAAAGAAGCCTAATGGCAGTTCATGGTAATCATTTATTTTGTAAAACTTTAAGAAAGGCTTGCTTTTATTGTTCAAGTCTGGTAGCAAGAAAACAGGTTTACTGTGTAGTCAAAGAGTAGATCCCTGCAACTGTGAACAGAGCTTTCAACTTTCTTTGTGAGTAGGGGGCACTGCTAAGATGCACGGTGCCTTAAGCCATTGTTCTGCTTGGCGGAATCCCAGGGCCTGGTTTTTCACGGTGCTTGACAGGCGCTGCTGGTGAATGGAGCGCTAAACCTGATGAAGGAGCCTCCAGGGTTCCTTTTTTAAGTTTTCACTTAAAAGTAAATCACATTTTTTCCTTAATTTGAATTTCTTTGGGGAAGACCACAGAAGGAAACTGTAGTTTTTGAAAAAAACAGTTCTCAAAATGCTGGACAGGATATGGGATAAAAATAAACTTACTTGATCAATAACCTAGTTTTTTAAAACTCCCCAAAAGTGGTCCCAAAGATGGCAGAGGAGGCTTTTTTAAACTTTGTGGTCATTAATTAGGCAAGCTGAGTAGGAAAACAGCCTGTGTTAATGATCATATGATGGGCTTACAGTTCAAGTTCAGTACACATTGCTACAACAGGGTGCAGCTCACAGGTTAGGACCACTTCAGAGCACTGACAGGTGTCTGGTGTGATTATATTTTCTGAACTGGAATCTACACATTAGTTTATAGGCAGTTTTTAGTGTGTTTTAATTGACAATGTACGCCCCTTCCTTATATAATTGTAAATGATCTTTTCACATATTTCCAAACTTGATATAAAGTTAATAACACTTATATTTTCAGTGTCTGCTTCTGTGATGTAGTTTAGTGCCCAATCCAGAGCCTTTTGCATGTCAAGGCCACTCTAGTATTTCTTGCGTTTATGAAGGAGCAAGTAAATGAAGGTAAATTACCTTAATACTAGAGCAGAATTCCTTGAGTGGCATCCAATTCCCCTGACGACAAGCTTCCTAAGCAGATAGCCATGGGTTGCCAACTCTGGCCTTTTTTTCAAGGGGGAACAGGGAGGGAGACCAAACGGGAAATGGGAATCTATGGAAGGAAAGCAGCAAAGAATGGAGCTTTTTATACTGGTCATATCGGAGCAGTGGTACTTCAGCCCCAGCGTCACCAGATGGCCTCGCTGCAGTGTTTCTCATCTAGGAGGCTTTGTTCCATTTTGAGCAAGCCCGTTATGAGTGGAGACATTGAAAAGCTAAAGAACAATTAGCATGATGAAGGAAATTTAGTTTAGGGAAAAGGTTGAAAAAATTGGACATATTTTGAATACAGAATAAGATGTGGGATTTTCAAGCTGTAATATAACTTGGTGATAAAATCATCTTCTAGATAAGAAAACCAAATCCCCCAAATTTTCAGTTGGCCAGATTTTGTTCACATTTTTATGTCTGAAATGTTGTGTTTTAAGTATTTTGCCTTTAAATTTTTAGCTTTAGCTTTAAATGATTTTTATTTTTCAAGTTAAGAAAAGTAATCAAGGGAAATTATTTCTTTAAAACACAAATGTACTGATGTGCCTTTTCCATGATCATGCTTTCTGAAGGAAAGGGTACAGTAGAATAGCCACATAGACCTGCAATTAATTGTTCATTTCCTGTCTTCTTGTTCTTTGGGCACAACTCAAAGACTTCGGTCTTCCATCCATATACAGAAATCCTATTTAACTGTCTGGAGATATGTCTGAGAATGAGATTCTAGGATTTTGTTTTTTATACAAAAACAAGATGTGAAACAAATATGGGATTAGATATTGAATATTGAATATTAGTTGTAAAAGAAGTATAAATATTCTTCTTTAAACCAAACTGTACATTGTGCAGGACTGATGGTCTTTTATGTAAGTGACATAGATGCTGTTTACGTAATGTCCTAAACCCATCAAATTAAATTTCATGAAAAGATTAAAATGTGTTCATTAATAACGTATGCCTTGTATAATATTCAATGTTTTAATCTTTCAAAAAAAAACAAGTCCTCAGATATATTGTACTTACCAGAAGAAAAAAAAAAAAACAGAATCTGGAAAGCAACTCTTCCCTTCATTTTTACATTTCAATTCTTTTATTTTAGAGTAATTTCTTACCAAACATTACCAAGAAATATGCCAAGCCACCGAGCCCAGGTCGTGGTCCGATACCCTGAAGGTTATAGAACACTCCCACGAAACAGCAAGACCAGGCCTGAGAGTCTCTGCAGTGTAACCCCGTCCCCTCATGACAAAACAGTGGGATCTGGAGCAGAGGAGAAGCGAAGGTCAATGAGAGACGACACGATGTGGCAGCTGTATGAATGGCAGCAGCGTCAGTTCTATAATAAGCAGAGCACCCTCCCTCGGCACGGGACT
>NW_005882403.1:0-5158 GCF_000147115.1 Myotis lucifugus | reverse complement strand
AAAACACTTGTGCTTACAATGACTTCCATAATTTCAAATAATATAGCTTTCAGTTATCATTCTCAGAATTGCATGCAAATTACTAAAACTATACTTATACCTTTAGATTAGAAAATAGGGACATATGGTCCTATAACATTTATCAATATTATAGTTTTACATTTATCTGTGTGATTACTTAATGGATACATAGTTCCGTCACTAAACTATAAATTCCATGAGTTCTTTTTGCTCTTATTGTCTCTTCAGCCCCTGTCTTTGTGTCTGAAACATGTTAGATGCTTGACAAGTATTTACTGTATTAATGAATACATGGCCTAATCTAATCCATGGTTTCTCAATCTCAGTACTCTTGACATTTGGGGCCAGATAATTTCTGGTTGTGGAGGTCTGTCCTACGCACTATAGGAGATTTGGCAGCATCCCAGTCCTTTACCCACTAGATGCCAGTAGCAACCCCCAATACGTAATAACCAAAACTATCTCCAGACATTGCCAAATGTACTGTAGAGGGCAAAGGTGCCCCCAGCTTGGAATCACTGGTCTCATGGAATATGATTGTGAGTTTAGGTTCATAAGTAAGCAGGTGACAATTAATTCTAGAAAACTCATTTGGGCAAAGAAGAAGGAATAGAGGGAAGGTGGAGGGCAATAATTAGCTGCTGCTCATCTTATCAATACTTTTCAGTATCTATCTGAAGTCATGAGATTGACAACCCATCTCTTTTTTTCTCATTAAGAACTACAACACTGAGGCAGGTAAAGCATTTCAAGAAGCAAAGTGCAAACAAGCTTTTCCCAAAGTCAGTTCTGTAGAACATTATTTCTACAGACTGTTAGCAGATATTACTGATAAAAGAGGTTCATAGTCAAATAAGTTTGCAAACACTAGAAACAACAAAATTAAACGGATTTTTTTACTGTGGGACTTATCAGAGTCCTTAACCTTCTAATAGGCTTTGAAAGTCTCTGAAAAAAGAGATGGAGGATGCTGGATTTACCAAATATTTGGACCCTGCATCCGATTTTTTTGGCAGACCATCTCGTGGGATTACTGTGTCTTGGAACACTCTCTAGCCTACATGTATTACTGTGTTAACACCTTTCTAGAAATGAGAATTTTTCTGTCTCCGGCAGTAACTCTGGAGTAGTTAGTTGATTGACATAAGCCATGGTGCCATCATGTTCAAACTGCCTGAGAATACTCACTTCACATAGTCCTGCTGCCTGGGTTCCGTGTCAGGTGTAACAGAATAAACTAATTTTTTCTAAAGGTAATTAGTAAGGATGTCATTTCTCCCTTTTCAAAGATTCACCAGAGATTTGTCTATTTGCAGCCTTCAGGAACTCTGCCTTCCCTGCCATTTTGGTATATGGTGTCTCCATACCACTAGCTATCAATCCAGAGACTGGGAAGGATTAACTGCCTCACTGTGTGCCAGGCATTGCAGTGGGCACTTTCACAGCATGTGCCATGTATTTATCACAACAACCCTAGCATGTAGGTTACTTTACTACTTAAATTATGCCCTAGATTAGAAAACTAGGGCCCAAGGCAATTAAGTAATTTGCCTGGGATCATAGAGCTAGCAAGTGGCAAATACAAGATTTGAATTCAAGTCCGGTTAAGAGCTTGCTCTTAACAACCCTATGACTCCCATGCTCCATCCCCACTCTATTTGCTCACTCATTCATTCTACTGTCCTTAGTTTAGTAGCTCCTATATGCCAAGCACTAGGAAGAAGCTAACAAGTGTGGTGTGTGTGTAAGGAGTTTAAGATGCTCCAGAAGAGTAACAGGAATGAAAGTCTACTCTTGGGGTGCAGAGAAGACTCATGGTTAGCAGAAGTGACATGTAAACTGAGATCTGAAAGTTGATCCAGTCGTGGGCATAGTAACTGACATTGTGTGCATAAATAATACTTCCTCACCACACACACACACACACACACACACACACACTTTGTGTTGACTTTCTATCTTCCCAGAGCAAATAATACCTCTTAGTTTTATCTACAGTAACTGAAGACATTACCTTTCTTATAAAAGGACAGGAATGAGAAACTACTAAAAGGCTGCTTCCTTTCAGTTACTGATTATCAGCTTTCCAAGTCTGCACATTGAAGAGAGACACGTGGCCAGGCCCAGTTAATTATATGAAAACAATCAGTGAATTGCAAAGGGTGGAGACTAGCAGACACCTGCTGTATTGGAAAGAAAAAGTCAGAGCCAACTAGTTTCTTTTCCAGTGGAAAAGACGAGATTAGATCCCTCAGAGGAATCAGAGCATTCCCTGCAAATATTTGATCATGTGTTATTTTAACCCTGATTAACCTGAAAATAGTACAATGCCACTCAGAGAAATAAATGGCAATCAGAACAGAAACTGGGGCCTTAAAAATGTGTGCTCTTCCTAGTGTAGCCCAAGGGTATTTGCTGAAATTCTGACTCTAGGCATTCTTCAGAATCTGATTTTCCAAACAATTTAACATCAGAATCACCTGGAGGGCGTGTTAAAACAGATTGCTAAACCTGCCCCCTGAGTTTTTGATTCAGTAGGTCTGGGGCAGCCGTGGGCAAAATACGGCCCATTTGAAATGAATAAAACTAAAAAAAAAAAAAAAGACCTGTACCCTTTTATGTAATGATGTTTACTTTGAATTTATATTAGTTCACACAAACACTCCATCCATGCTTTTGTTCCGGCCCTTCGGTCCAGTTTAAGAACCCATTGTGGCCCTTGAGTCAAAAAGTTTGCCCACCCCTGGTCTGGGGAGTGGGTCCAGGCATTTGCATTTCTATTGAGTTCCAGGCTGAAGCTGATACTACTGGTCTGGGGACCACACTTTGAATCATGGCCCTTTGATAATCTTCCCTTTGGATTATCGGTGTGTTTCTCTTCTGGTAATTTATGTCTCCTGACAAATTGATAATAAACAAAGTCATATTTTTCCAATTATGATTTCAGAGAGTCTTCATTATTACTGATGGG
The DNA here is from genome assembly GCF_000147115.1 of Myotis lucifugus. NCBI lineage: Eukaryota > Metazoa > Chordata > Mammalia > Chiroptera > Vespertilionidae > Myotis > Myotis lucifugus. The sequence continues at coordinate 2,166 of NW_005882403.1, read as the reverse complement.
TTACCACTGATATTTTATTGCCTCACCTTCTACCCAATGATTATCAATCAAAATAAATTCCTATATGCTAAAGAAGGAACACAATAAAATAGCCATATGGTGAATACTATTGTAGAGAAAAACAGCTTTTATGATAACAAACTCTCACTTTCTCATTTGTCTGTTTTATGAGGCTAAATTTTCATATATCAACCCTTCCAAAATCAGGTGTGGGTGGGCATTATTGCTCAAAAATGCAAGCTGATTTCAACATCTGCAAGATGAATTTTAGGACACCTAAATCATTATCATCTGAAATGCCACCCAACTAATGGGCATGATAGAAGTTGGAGAGTGAATTGACTGATAATATGTGCTCATTCCATGTCTATTTACTGAGCAGCACAAGGCACTAGTGAGGAACTGGGTGGAGACTACCCCAAGATGCCTCTGAAGCAGATGCTGCCCTCAGGGTGCTAACAGTCCAGGAAAACCTGGATGGAGGCTGGCACTGATGAATAAATGAATCAAAGACGAGAAGGGTAAAGGTCCTCAAAGGCCCACCTCTTACTTCTCAATGACTAAGACAAGCCATGGGGTAGAGTCAAGAATTAGCCCACCTGACACTGAAGGAACAAAGAGACCATGTTGGAATTCAGTTAATTACATGTCCCATGCTTCATGGTTTCAGCTACCTTTATTTTTTTCAGCTTGACAAGACAATCTTGCTCTGTACAACCATTGTCATAAGAAGTCAAGGGTTGAGTGCCAAGGGGAGAGAGAAGTGAGGGCTGCCATGTTTTTAAATTATGCTTACATTACAGCACTATCATTATCACAAAGGAAGACAGTTTATAACTATTAAGCCACGTGGTTGAGTAGAAACTCTGATTGCTTTGTGACTTTGGATCTAAGAGGATAATTGAACTTTGATAGTGGAGGAAGAAAGGAGGACCTATCGCCTCTTCTGGTTCTCCCTGGCATAGGGACTCCTCCTATATTGTTTCTAGAAACTAAGCATTTCAGGAAAAGAAAACGTGGTCTCTGAAGTTACACCCAAGTGAGTATAACTAACAGGATAGCAACATGCTAAACCGCTAACAAGTTAATGTTAAACAAGTTTCCATCTTAGCATCATTCTAGGCAAAAGTTAATTTTTAAAATTGAGCAACCAACAATATTCTTGAACAAAAGGTTAATGATGATTCTTTCACTGTTTATAGGTGCTGTGGAGAGGGTGAAGAAAATCCGAGACTATGCTTTCGTGCACTTCAATAACCGAGAAGATGCAATTGAGGCCATGAAAGCTTTAAATGGGAAGGTAATGTAGACAAAGAAAAAAACATGTACAGATTCCATCAAAGTTTGGTGTGGAAATTTTTTTTTAATATATTTTATTGATTTTTTACAGAGAGGAAGGGAGAGGGATAGAGAGTTAGAAACATCGATGAGAGAGAAACATTGATCAGCTGCCTCCTGCACAACTCCTACTGGGGATGTGCCCGCAACCAAGGTACATGCCCTTGACCGGAATCGAACCTGGGACCATTCAGTCTCCAGGCCGACGCTCTATCCACTGAGCCAAACCGGTTAGGGCTGGTGTGGAAATTTTATTCAAAAGAACAATCCTGCAAGTCTACCTCACTCAGGCTTTCTCCAACACTGACACGGCTGCCTCTGTTCATTTAAGATGAAAAAAAGGAAGTGATGGAAAGTATGATAAACATGTTGCTTGCATGTCCAACTCTATCTCTAATTTTGGCTGATTTGGGCAAGTTGCTGGCGCTCAATTTCCTTAGAAAGAAGGATATTAGGGTAGATTATTTCAAGGTGTTTTTCACCCATTCCAATTTTCACTCATTACTTTAAGAGATTATCACCTTTGTAGTGCAGTATTTTAAGGGCTGATGATCAGGAAAAAATGTCAAGGTAGTTGTTATTCTGCCCTCAAAGTTTGATCTTCCAACACTGGAAAGCTTGGAACCACTTCACCTTGCCAAGAATAGCTCTGGGGAAAAACTAACTTCTATATCCTTACTTTTGATTTATATGTACTAGTAGAAACCAATATATTTACTTATCAATCCAATACACATTTAAGAGCTTCCATAGGCCACTTATCATGCTAAATAATGTCTGGGATACAAAAACATCAAAGATGTTTATCAAAGAGCTAAAAGTTTGCCA
>NW_005882402.1:0-5159 GCF_000147115.1 Myotis lucifugus | reverse complement strand
CCTTGAGACTTCTCTCCTACTGCCATCACTAGCCCATTCTTTTTTTAAAAAAAAAATATTTTATTGATTTTTTTACAGAGAGGAAGGGAGAGAGATAGTTAGAAACATCGATGAGAGAGAAACATCGATCAGCTGCCTCCTGCACATCTCCTACTGGGGATGTGCCCGCAACCCAGGTACATGCCCTTGACCGGAATCGAACCTGGGACCTTTCAGTCCGCAGGCCAACGCTCTATCCACTGAGCCAAACCGGTTTCGGCTGGACTTCTAAGGTAAAAAGAGAAATAATAAATAGGAAGATAAAGAGTGTGATTGTCTTGGCTGGTATGGCTAAGTGGTTAGAGAGTTGGCCAGAGCACCAAAGGGTGGCGGGCAGGATTCCCAGTCAAGAGCACATACCTGGGTTGCAAGTTCAATCTCGTGGGGCCACATGCCACATGGGGGAGGCAACCAATCAATGTGTCTCTCTCACATCCATGTTTCTCGCTCCCTCTCCTCCTTCCACTCTCTCTAAAAATCAATGGAATAAAATATCCTCCGGTGAGGATTAAAAAAAAAAAAAAAAAGAGTTGTGTGATCTTGGCCAAGTCACTAGAGTTCTCTGGATTTTACTTTTGTCAACTGTAGACTGAGACTTGGTGACTCTCACCCTCCTCTCAGTTCTATCATTTTCTGACTCTGGGGTGCTCCTTTGAAAGTAGCTCCAATGAGGTGGTACTTGACTTTTAGTGACCTAACAGAAGTAACTGATTCATTATTGCCAGAAGGAAAGATGTGTTCATATTTTTTTAAATTTAAAATTTAAAACATATTTTTGTTGATTTCAGAGAGGAAGGGAGAGGGAGAGAGAATCACCCCCTACTGGGGATCGAGCCCTCACCTTGGGCATGTGCTCTTGACCGGAATCAAACTCGGGACCCTTCAGTCTGCAGGCCGACGCTCTATCCACTGAGCCAAACTGGCCGGGGCTCATATCTTTTAAATTAAAATATTTTCAAAAGTAATATATTCACATGGTTTTAAAGAGTTCAAAAGAGTATTCTGTGAAGTCAGTTCTTCCTCCTACCCCTGGGCACCATCCAAACATTGGTGCTGCCAGAACCCAGCTGAGACCTGAGGTGCATCCAGAGTCAGAGAAGCGCCCCCCCCCCCCAAAGCAATTCTCTGTCAGAAGTCAGCTCCCTATGTGGAGCCAGGCATCCAGCTGAGATCCAGATTGGGGAGGGGTCATCCCTTCCACCTTCTCTCTGCCCCCCTTCCCCCCCGTTTCTCCCCCAGCTCTTCCCTGTAGTCCTTTAATCAGCTCTTCCTTTAATAGCTGTGGAACTTTCATCCCAACCAAAATGCCCATGTTGTGCAGTCCGTTATTGTCCTTCCCTCTTCTGGAGCCCAGTTGGGGGACATAATTAGGAAATCAGTAGTCTTGGACCCTCTTAACCCACAACTTACCCCTTCTGAGAGTTCCCAAATGAGGTGAGGCCAGAATTGTCACGAAAACAAACAGTGAGGTTTCCCTGCCTCCCCTCCCCCACCCTCCCAGGCCATGAGAGGGCCAAGGAACTATTCTGAGCTATGAAAACACAGATGGGCTCCGCTAGGAAGTAAACAGCAGTCTGTCCGCCAACGCTTGTCTCCCTGGATGGGAGTCCTGACAGTGCCTGATCTCCAGCCAGCCAGTAGGAGAGAAAGGGAAAAGGGAAGGATCGAAGGGAAAGTCAGTGTTTGCTGTATTTTTAAAAGATTTTGTTCACTTTAGTAGGTTTGAAGTGGAAGGAGGGCAGCCCAGAATCATGTAATTCCAGGGGATCTCTCCAACCTTGAATTCCAGAGAGTAAGATGCTTATTGCTCTCCTCAACCCTGTGCAGTATCACCCTCCTCTGCTCTCCTGGGAATGGGAAGTCACTGTGACCTTCTCACTGTCAAATCTGCTGGTTGGCCTTTTCTCATCCTTCTTTTTCCTTAATCTTTCGGTCACATCTGCAACATCTGGCAGATAACTGCCTTGAAACACTTGCCCTCTCTGTGCTCAATGTTGCTCCAGCAACATCTACTCTCTCTTCTCCCCTTCATCCTCTCATAGTCAGTGTGATGTTAGACTCCACTTGATACCACCTGGACGTCCATGCATTCCCCAAATCTGCAAGTTCCTTCTAGACCTGCTCTTGTTCCATGTGTCTGTTTTGTAAACATCTCCTCCTCCTCTGCCATCCCACAGGCACTGAGCCTGGCAACCCTCATCAGGTTCTGGCTCTTGTTTGATTTTCTACTCTTACTGCCCCTCGTCACTCCCTCTGTCTTGACCTGCTAGTCCCTTCATTACCTAATGATCTCTTACTCCCCTTCTCACTGCCAAACCCAAGCCATCCTACAGACCACTGACAAAGGAGCCTCTTACAATACAGGTGTGTGTTTTTTGTTTTTTTATTTACTTAACACCTGAAGAATAGCCAGTGGACACTGCCTACAGAATGAAGTTCAAACTCAAACTTATCCACAATCAAACCCCAGGTTATCGTTCCAGCCTCATGGCTTGCAACTCCTCTTCCTGGACCCCCTAGTCCATATATACTAATGGGATTGGATTTCCCAAACACATTTTGGTTTGCCTAACTTTGCTCTTTCTCCTACCTGGAATATCATTTTCCTCATCTCCACATGTCCAGATTCTAAACATACTTCAAGGCCAAGGTAATAAAGCCTTTCCAACCCACTGGCTTAGCTGTTGTCAGCTATGAAGGACCACTCTGTCCTGAACTCCCCTAGCATTTAATCATTCTTATTTTAGGGCACTTAGCATGTTCAAACCTTGCATTGCAGTTGTTTTGCATATGACTTAACCCTTTTTCAGTTATCCCGAGCCCTGAGAGCCAAGAAGTTACCCCTTCCAGCTTTCAGACCTGAGCTCTGCTCTCATATTTGGTGCCAGCGTGATAGATTGTTTAGACTGCTGTGATGGTTCCTTCCATTGCTGATATGCACCTCTGTGCATTGTTACTTTGCCACCCTTCCCGTCAAGGAGAGAATTTATATCTCCACCCTTTGAATCTGGGGGCCAATGGGACATGAGTAGATGTGATACCAACAGAGGCTTGAAAAGCATTCACTCACTAGGGCTTGTCCCCTTTGGGCTACCATTGGAGTCTAGGACCACAAAGAGGAGAAGTCCAGGCTGGCCTGCTGGACACACGTTGCTGTAACACGTAGCCTGTCCGATAGCCAGCCCCAGCTGCCAGACGTGTGAGTGAGTCCATCATAGACCATCCAGCCCTCGTCTCTCTGCCAGATATCTGCAGTCAAGAGAGTGATTCCAGGTGACTCCAGCAGAAGAACTGCCCAACTGAGCCCCAGCTCAGAGAGCTGACCTACAGAATAATGAGCAAATAAAATGGTTTGATGTTTTAAGCCACTGTTTTTCAAGGGGGTTTGTTATGCAGTAACTGAAACACCCAGTAGATGCTGCTAATAAAATATTAAATAATAGCTAGCATTCATTGAGCACTTACTATACTCCAAGAACTAGACTTGGAAAAATTACACAGATGAATCCCCATCAAAATCCTGACATAGATTTTATACCGCCCCCATTTCACAGGTGATGAAAGTGAGGCCCAGAGACGTTAACGAAGTTGCCCAAGGTCACATTGTCAGGTTCAAACCCCAGATTCTGGCTCCAGAAATCATGATACCACATTGTAGAATGAGGAAAACATACATGCCAAATTCTATAGCGTTTTGGGGTCTAACGCCCGCCTCTGCTTCTAACCCTCCCACGCTACGTCCTCTTGAGTCTGTCCCAGGCCCTGGGCCCCGACTGCCCGTTTCAGGGAAAGCCAGGCGGGGGGAACTGATTTACAGACCTGCCGTCTGTCTGTCCCAAGTGCTCCTTCCTACAACCTTTGCTGGGTTCCGGCGGTGCAGGTTTCATGTGGAGAGGAATTGCTTGGGCTCAGCGTGTCAGTGTTGACCCTTGGCCCCATGTCCTGGCTTAACCTGTGCAGCCAGGGTGATTTTTCACTCAGGATCTTTGGACTTTCTTCGACCTTTTTTTTTTTAAGCATAAACACATTTATTTACTAACCGAAGGGTCAATCCTAATTAAACCAACACTCAGAAGTAGTTGCATATAAAATGAGTGTGATACAGAGAACTGAACACAGTGATGGGGGAGGGGGAGAGGCATGCTTGAATTGAGCTTGTTTATCCTCATGGCTAATTCCTGTCCGGAAGGATGATGGAAATTTTACTCCGCTTTTTCACAGGTCCAAGTACAGCTGACATTGTGCACGACACATTCCACCACTAACTTCCGCCTTCCAATCTTCTGGTTCTGGCGCTTTCCTTCCCGTCCCATTCCTGATGTTGGACCAATGCACTGTTTACAAAGTTGCAGGTGGCCTGAGTTATTGTGCCATCAGCTGTAGTTTCTTCAAACCTGTCTCTCAGGTTGCATGAGCACTGTGTCACCTTCAACGTGCTCTCAGTTTTTACCGTGAGGTTTTGGCCATCAGAAGTGAGGACGCAGTCTGGCTTGGCCGTGGCACCCATTCCCACGCCTCGTTCCTTCATGTACTCGGTGAAGCCTTTGTTCTCCACGAAGAGCCATCTGCCTACCAGCTGCTGAATGGAGATCATGGTGGGCACCGGAGGCCTGTGGGCCACATGATGGGGAGGTGTAGGCAGTGAACTTGAGTTTGGTGTGTGAACCTCCATTGTAGAGTTTTGTTTAAAGTACTAAGGGAGTGCTTGCTTCGGCAGCACATATACTGAAGTACTACGGGAGCAGGGAGAACAAAGCAATGAGCAGAGAAAGGTGGGGGTGGGTGACCTTTGAGTTGGGTTTTAGAGGATGAATAAGGCATCACCAGAGGAAGAGGAAGGAAGGGGAAAGAGGAAGGAACCAGAGGAAATAAGGAGGAAGGCGGATGGGCAGAGGCATGCGTGGATGGGGACAGCCTGTTTGGGGACGGGCACAGGGTCATGACAGTCTGGAGTGCAGGGCATCAGGGTGGCAGGATGTGCAAACGCAGTGTGAACAACCTAATGTGCCCCAGCGAGCGGGGAGCTCGGAAAATTTACAATTCCAGTTGGCCAAGGAGAAACTATAGTGGGCGGGAGGGGAATGAAGGTGGGATTTGCTTATAATGAGTCTGCTCTGGAA
>NW_005882401.1:0-5159 GCF_000147115.1 Myotis lucifugus | reverse complement strand
CTGGTTTCACATTTCTACCTGCTGAGGTTTAAGAAAGCAATGTTGGAGATTTAGGCTACATATAAAGAAAGTCTTGCTGACAATGGGAGTTGTTAAACACTGGAATGGCTACTGAAAGAAACTGCAATTTTCTTCTCTTTTAAAGTACTTACATTCAGACTAGCTACCTAGTTATCTGGTATGTGTTCTTGGACAGAAGCAGAAAGATGAACTAATTGACCTTTCAGAATCCCTCCAGACCTATTATTGTCGTGCTGCACCTATTCACACGGTGGAAGAAAGACTCTAACAGCCTGCCTTTTATTCCTACACTTAACACACATTTATTATAGACCCTTCCTGTGCTTGGCACTCTGCTTGGTGCTAGAAATGTAATCCCAAACCTGAAGGAGATCACAGGCCTTGGTCAAAAGGTGGAGCAGAAATGCTCCATCTACATAAGTGTTAACGCGCAGGAGTGATAGAAGGCACTATTTAAAAACGGTGAGTGTCTTCAAAGGACAAAGGCGACTGTGAGAGGAAAGATTTCTTGCCCTGAGTCTCTGCCTATCTTTTGAGCTGGCCAAGGGAGCAGGAGGCTCTTTTGTTCCACTACAGCCCATTGATGGGTTTCAGACAGACAAAGGGACAAAGAGTTATAGGTTAGGGCCTGCAAACAGCAGAGTTCTCTGCATAATTAAAGTGAGAATCTGTGATCCTCTAGAAAAGCCAAGGTGAGAATGAGGGCGGACTAGAGATGGAAGAGGGAAGACAAGAGTCCAGGCATTACATGGGGGAATAGCCAGTGAGAAATCCCTCATTCTGTGGCGGCTAAAAGGATATCTAAGAATCTAGCAATGTAACTATTTTAAAAAAAATCTAACGAGACTCTGTCCACATAACATAGCAGGCCTAGCTCATCTTTCCCTGCTTATCCCTGCTAAGTACAATGATAAACTCTGGAATTAATGCAGGATCAAGTCAAAGAAGAACTCTGAGGCATGGTAAGAGGAAGGCACACTGATGAGGGATCCAGGACTAAAACAACAACATAATGTTAATACATCTTACAACCTCCTGCCCAACAGAAGAAGGCAATCCAACCCTGGCATTTCCCACCTCCAAAACCAATGACAGAAAGTAGCCCAGGTGATCCTGATGACCATGGGATCTGACGGGAGTTCTGTCCACAGAACCCCTGCTGGGTCGGATCGAAGCCCCAGGAAGGATTAGCCTCCAAGGGAAACACTCTCTTTCTTTGACAATCCTGAGACTCCTCCCTCTCACACAGAGTACCACCTGGTGGGGGCACTGGGCACCTGGGGAGAGGATCCCACCACCACAAGCACCTCCCCCACAGTCCTGGGTCTCCATCCCCTCACCTAAAAGCTCAGGTGAGGTGATAGGCTTTGTGATGTTCCTTCAACCCCTTTAAGCAACACTAGTGGGCACCTGTCAGAGCCCCACGTCCTCCCTTACAGTGTGGCTGAAGGAAGGTCTTCAAGCAGAAAGGAGATGAAAAAGAAGAAGAAGGAAGAAAAAGTGAGCAAGGAAATACACTACACTATCCTCCTCGTCAGTTTTCTAAAATATGTGCTATGATTGAAGTTAAAATTCTAACACCATTGAATACAGTGGGGCCTTGACTTATGAGTGTCCCGACTAACGAGTTTTTCGAGATACGAGCCGTCTCTCGGCCGATTTTTTGCTTTGAGTTGCGAGCTAAAATTCGGGTTACGAGCCAGCTTCAGATACCCCACCGCTAGTTGGCGCAGTGAACGTCACAGTGAACACCACAACATCAGCCCACGTGTCTCACTTGTTCACTTTTTGATTTGACATACGATTAATTTGAGTTACGAGCCCTGTCACGGAACGAATTAAACTCGTAAGTCAAGGCCCCACTGTACTGAAGACCACGATATTTAAAAGTGAGGAAGGTAAAGAGTAGGTGGAAGTAAGGTTCCCCATGAAATGTGGTGTGTAAAAGAGTGTCTGTGGTAGAGCGTGTGTGTATATACCCAGAGAGAACTATACAGTGATACACTCAAAACATGCTGCTTTTAAATGTTAACCATGTGCTGATTACCTTTTTTAAAGCTCATATAAAAATAAACTGAAGAAGAAAATCTTTGGCAAATACAAGGTCAGGACTACCTCACACATGACCTCATGTTGTTTACTATGGCAGTACAATGAGGGGCCCTCTCAGCCATGCAGACCACAGATCATTAGCAAAAGTCCCACTTTGTGTGACTTAATGTCTGCATTAATGTTGCTCTGAGTGGAAGGACAATCAAGGAGAGAGATCCATGTTCCCTCTTGGTATCAACACCAGGATTGAGATACATGAATAGCCACGAGGTAAAGAATGAAGAAAAATAGTTCAGCAGAGGCAAAAAGAGAGCCAATTTGACCATGAAAATTTAAGTTCCCCCTCCCCCTCTCACCTCCACCCACTGGAGAGTCACAGAAATCTCCATGGAGGCCTGGGCTGTGCCCTTGTTCAAGCCCATTTCATTTGCATCTCAAAGAACGAAGTTCCTCAGCCGACCACTAGGTGACAGCAGCATGACCTTTTCTTGGTCTATGCCCCTTGGGCCCACTGGTAGAAAGACAGGGTTAAATCTTTTAACCAAAAATTGTACCTTTTCAATAATGTCCATTGACAAGATTTATTATTTTAATTGTTGAAGCATTATTTCTAATTATAATAATAAAAGAATCATGTCCCTTAAATATGTTACTTAAAGAACCCAGCCCATGTTTGCAACACATCCAGTTTGAAATGCAGAAAGGGAAGGCCTCACCCTCTGAACCCCAATGACAAATCCTGTTCCCTCTCGCGTGACAGCAGCAGTGGGTGAGACGGATGACTCGGAGCTTGCATACATTACGATTTCCCCCATTAGCTATTTATAGGGAAATCTTTTAAAAATGTATATGCTTAAAAGTTTAAAGTGTGCTACTCAGGATGTTACATTGACAAATGGATATGCTGTAGGTTACTCAATTCTTTCACTCTAGACTTAATTTTATTGCCAAAGGAAACAGATAATGTAGGATATTTCAAGTTCCTGATCAAGGCTCTTAAATAAAAAGATATTTTTTTCTAAATAAAAAATAATACGTCCAAAATTCTTAAATAAAAAAAAAAAGGATTTTTTTTTTTTGCTGGAAAAAATACAATAGTACAAGAAAATACACCTTTAAGAGTGATGCAGACCAGACACATGGTGGTATTTGGAGATACGGGAAGAATAGATGAAACAGAATGAATGACAAGAAAAACCCCCAAAGAGGAGTTAGTCTTATGTTGGCTATCTTTGTCACCTGGTCTCTTCTTTAAAAATGGCAAAACAGTGAAGAAATTACTGTAATGACCGCCGTACTAGAATTCTGTTTGCCTCACTATTAAGTGAAGTTCATTTGGCTCCTGTGGTGCATGGGTCAGGAGATGGAAAGGGGTTTTCCGTTGAGTTAAACTACCTATTTAATTGCCCAGTCATTGTTTCATCCTGGGTAAGAGACTTATTGCCTGTACATGTCTAATAGTAAGAAAAGCAGACCAGGCCTTACACTTCCACTCACCAGAGACCTCAGGATCCACTGTTATCTTGAAGCCAAGAACACAGCCTTCCCTTTGGCTCCCAACCAGAGAAGCCAAAGCTCATTGCTTAATGCTGCAATTGATTTCTGAGTGACAGCCCCCTTCTTATCTCATATTTAAATTTCTGTACCAAAATAGACCCAGGAGACAGTTGGTAATATTTCAACTCTGGTGGATTATATTGTTTAAATCAAGAAGAACAAAATGTCCTAAACATATACAAGTATTTTGAAGATCCAAATTTCTGTTATTTGGAATCAATGTATTATTTCCCTCTCCCCCTTCCTTTTTTTTTTTTTTTTGCTCCCACTCGTACTAGATGACATACATGAGGGGCATAGGCAAAGCTAAGGAACTTAAGTCTGAGAGATGTCAGGAGACCATCTTATAAGAAAAACACCTTATTCTACAGAGTTATTAGGAAAGTCTTTACCAGCATTTTTTACACCCACAAAGCCTAATTCAGCTGACTCCTGTAAATATTGTCTCTGTCTTCAGGGAATGTGTAACTGAATAGTGTAACCAGCATAACAAAATGTTCAGTGATGCAAAAGATCACAAAGAGAAGAACAGAGGAAGAGAGGGAAACAAGAGTCACTATGGAGAAAGGAGACGGTGATTTACATGGAATGTTTAGCAGGGGGATATTTTATAAGACTGGTTGTGCACATGTAACCTGTCTAGAAACTATGACACTATATTAAGGAGGTGTCGTGCTATGAAAACAAACAGTGGACGAAGAGTAATGAGATGAAGCTTCCAGTGCCCATTGACACGGAATGTGTGACCTTGTCAACCACATTTAACTTGGTATGTCTTTTGTTGTTGTTGTTAATCCTCATCTGAGGATATTTTTCTGTTGATTTTTAGAGAGTGGAAGGAAGGGAGAGAAAGAGACACAGAGAGAGAAATATCAATGTGAGAGAGACACATCGACTGGCTGCCTTCCCACACGCCCCAACTAGGGCCTGGGTTTAGTCTGCACCTGAGATACATGTCCTTGACCGGAATCGTACCTGGGACCCTTCAGTCTGCAGACTGATGCTCTTTTCACTGAGCTAAACTGGCCAGGGCATAATTTTGTATGTCTTCACTTCCTCATCTACACATGAAGGTCTTGGTCTAGAATTATTTCTAATCACTACACAATAGGAAACTTATGTTTTAAGTGTAGGAGTCAAAAAATTTTAAGTATGTATTTTGGAAGAAGTAAGACAGTGACTAAATATTGTTTCCTTTGAAAAATATTTTTCTTACATTTGGTGCTTTGCAAAAATAATTTTTATAAAGTATTACACATGTATGATTTTTTAAAAGATTTTGCATTATTAAAGGTTGGAAAAGCAGGCAGGACTTGAGGTGTTTCTGAATAATGACTCTCAGAACTTTTTAAAATTATCTAAATCTTCAAACAAGCTGATAACAGTTTATTTTAAAAATATCTTGAGATGTGGCATCATAAGAATTAATGCTTGTGAAAATCTTTTGTCAACCGTAAGGCAATATAAAATACAAATAGCACCATTATTTTTGCTCGTGCTAGGAAATTCCACATGTACTGTCATCGAGT
>NW_005882400.1:0-5159 GCF_000147115.1 Myotis lucifugus | reverse complement strand
AATCAGCCATACCCTGAGCGTGACTGAGGGTGGCATTGCAACCTCCCAATTCGCCCTGCTCTGTGCATGACAGGGGGCAGCACCCCAACTCCCCAATCAGCCCTGCTCTGAGCCCGACCAGGGGCTGCACCTAGGGATTGGGCCTGCCCTCTGCCACCCGGGAGCAGGCCTAAGCCAGCAGGTCGTTATCTCCCGAGGGGGTCCCAGACTGCGAGAGGGCACAGGCTGGGCTGAGGGCCCCCCCTTCCCCCCCGAGTGCACAAATTTTTGTGCACTGGGCCTCTAGTTATATTATAAAAGACTCAGTCTTAAGGCTGGAGAAGGACTCTGTTGCTGGCCTGGAAGAGGTAAGCATGTTAGAAAAGCCCCTGTGACAAGGAACCATGGGCCACTTCTAGGACCCAAGGGCAGCCTCCAGCCAACAATCCCCAAAAGCTGAGGTCCTCATACAGCTGCAAGGAAATGAATTCTGCCAACAACCTGAATGAGTTTTGCTTACTCAACTGAGATTGAACCATTTTGTGTTTTGTCTCTCAGTGAAAACAACCAACAAAACTAACTACTGGCATCATTTCACTAGGTGCAGTTGACCTCAGCCCAGATCATTAGCTCTTCCAGAGTTATTCCTAACCCTGAAAACAGAGTCCTTTTTTTCCCTCCATTCTTTGTTTTGTGACTGATGGGATTAGAGACAGATTTCTTCATTCAGACACCAGAAAATTCTTCTGATAAGAATCATATGTGTCTTCAACTAATCATCATATATTTTTAACTATCAATTATGTTCTGATCACTGCACTATCAAAAGGAATAAAAAAATATATGTTCCTCTTCCCCAGAAACTTATCATCACAGTGGAAACACGGGGTGAAACATGAATAAATAAAAGGTACTGCTCAGTAGTAATTGAAGCCAATTGACTGAGTGAAGTTGACTATTGATACTATGTAAGTTTGAAAAGGGAGAGATAAGTGGACCAGAGCAGGCTCAATGAAGGCTTCACAGAGAAGCTGGCATTGACTCAGACCTTCCAAGAGAAGAAGGAATTTTGAAGGTAACAGGGGGAAGAGCAGGCACTCCCAGGTGGGATAAAAGAGTGAGCTAAAAATGGAGGTCAAAAACCTGTGTTCAGGACAGAGTAATCAGACAAATTGCTTAGAAATGTAGTAGAAAGAACTGAAAGAAAAAAAATGGGAGCAATGCTTCAGGTTCTGGAACTACATTTGTGTACTGTAGACACGCAAGTATCTGTTCATTGAAGTGCAGGAGTTCCAGGTTTGAGCAGGAAAGTGACTTGATCACTTGGAGTTTTAGGAAGACTTAAACCAGTCCTGCAGTGAAGAAAGAGTGGGGAAGGAGGCAGGTCCCTCTTTTTCTAGGCATAATAAGATAAACAGTGAAAGGTGAACTTGGTGAATGGTGCTCACGGATAGGCTAAATAGCCATCTCAGATGGTGATTTAAGAAAAATTGGATTTATTTAAGGAAAGGGGTTCGGGGATGGGATATCAAAAGGGAAGGGCGGCACAGCACCAAGGGGACATCGGGTTGGTGATGGCAGCATCCAGGAGCTGGAGTTGCATCCTTATATGCAGTCACCGGCAGGAAACTTTTGTCTTCAGTGGGTCTGGGGGCTGATCTGGGGGGCTTGTAATGCGGAGGGAATGCAGGTGTGTGACCAGGTGCCTTCAAGACAGTTTCAATTCCCGTATGGTCTCACACCTGGTATCCAGCAAGCTTTTTTCTGGTCTTTTGTTCTCCTGTGGCAGAAAGCTTACAAATGGCCATTAGGATCATATTGCCCTTCAGTCCTAACAGATAGTAGCTGAAGTAAGATGGCAGCAATGTGAGTGACAAGGACAGAAAGAAACAAATGAGAGAGGTAATTTTAAGAAACAAACCAATAAAATTTGGTTAAATAAAACAAGAGTAAGAAAAATGTTCATTACAATTAAATGTCAAGAATAAGAAAAGAGGTTCACAATCACAGATGTTTTGCCTCTCCCATCTCTCAGACTGTTGATAAAGAAGGAATGGATTTGGACAGATAAAGAAAATACTGTACTTTGTAACTTGGGGGTGTTGAAGGGAAGCATTGAGCTCTGTCTGCATAGAGATGCAGTTACTATTTATACATTTTAAGAGAAAAAGGCACCCTACAGGGCATCTCTGAAAGTTCCCCCACCCCCACCCCCACCTCCACCAAGCCCCTGATTTCCAGGCAAAGGAAATTATATGCAGATAGTTTCCTTGAGCGTTCTTTCTGGTGATGAAAATCCAGTCAATATTCTCATTCAGAGCAGACTCTCCCCAAGGCCACACACATGCAGCCTCCCAGCCTACGGGCTGCCACCACCGCTCACTCACTCTCCCTACCTCCAAGATTCTTTCTCTAAACAAAGTGTAACTGGGGGAAGGAAGAGAGACACAAAAACTTCACAAAATAAACACTAACAGCTGACTAAGTTGTTTTGCATATGTGCATCTGCCCCAAATTAGAAATAGTTGTGAATGAAATACCACAAATGTCTTTGAAGTTCATTACTGTTGAGAATTGTGCACTGAGGGGGCCTTTTCCTTGTTGACCCAGCATGTTATGGTCCCAGGGAGACTGAGGGAAGTGGAATAACCACTCTGGTTTACATTATAGGATGGTTCACAAAGATGAAAGGATTTTGTGCATTGAGTCATACTGCCTATGTCATTACCACCAGGGTAGATATATCACAAAGAGTAAGTCAAGTTGATCTTCCAGAGCCTTGTGTAGGTCCTGTGTAGGTGGGGATCATTATACAGGACACTTTCTTGTTCCTGGGAAGATTCAAGGTTGCAGAGGACTCGACAACCTCTTGATCTATTTTAAATCTATGATTTTTCATAGTTTTTTGTGGTGGTTTTTTTGGTTTTTGTTTTTTGTTTTGGCATACTTTCTCTGTCTAATAATTTAATAACATCTCTATGTTTATTTAATGAACAATTTTCTTACATTAAGTACAAAACAGTATACTCTGAATCTGCAGTTAGGAGGATCTCAAAGGAAAAAAACAGTCTAAGAAGGAATGACCAACTCAAATGCCAGATAAGGCAGGGAAATAGGGATTTAAAGACACTCAAAATCTAATTGTTTTAAACTCCATACTGGCCAAACAATACTGTGTACAGGTGACACTGTGTTTGATGAGTCAATGGGTGTAGAAACCACAGAGCCAGAGCAGAGAGCATGTGGACAAGGTCATAAGATAGATGTTGGTAGGTCCAAAGGGATTTTATCTGTACTGCTATCTGTAATTGGGTTCCATAGTCCATTTTCTGTTACAATAGGAGCTGGAAAGTACACATGTTTTAACCCTTTATTTTTGAGAGTATTATAGATGTCCCTCTTTTCCCGCCATGCCTCCCTCCACCCAGATCCCACCCCACCAAAAGCACACATTTTAAAACCCATGTGTAGTGATGATCCTCTGAGTCTTATGTTTCTTCTGTCCAATTTCACCTCTAAGACCTTCCTTTATAGTTGTTATGCTATGCTCTTTAACAGTGTCTGTGGCTCTCTGCTGAACCCCCTCAGTGACCAAGTTTATCTGAGCAAATAGAAAACTCTGTGATGAGTACTGGAAATATCAGGGGAACACTTTGTAAAGCACATGATTGCCTAACCATTATGCTGTATACCTGAAACTAATTCAAAATAATATTGAATGTAAACTATAACTGAAAATTAAAATTTAAAGTTCCCTTTTTTTTTTAAGAAAATTTTGTAATGTAGTAAAAAGTCCCCTCCGCCTGAGAACAAAGTAGAAGAGTTCATCAGAATCCCTGGGTAAGTTTTCCCAGCCTAGAAAGCTGCCTTAAATGCAGTGTGTGTTTCCCTTAAGGGCTTTACAAAAGTTGACAAAGACAGAAAGTCCTCTTCTTAGGATTCTCTTTCTGTCTTAAAGTTTTCCCACAAAGCCACTCACAAAGGCAGATAAAATTAGCATACATCCTTGGAGTATTTATATGAAGTTTCATGCAGAGCATAATTAAAAATCTTTCAAGTTCACTTTTTCTTTTATCACAAACATTTAACTCAGTTTTTCTCTGTAATCCCTAATATATTTTTCATCACTAATATTCTCAACGGGTATGGGTGAGAGTTGGCATAGACCTAGTCTAAGGAGACAAGCAAAATGTGTTGTCTGTGGCAGCAGGGGAGCGAAGTAGGAAGTGGAGAGAGGAAGAAAGAAATAGGTAGTGTGAAAGTCCATCCAGATATCCACAGGAAGGACTGGATAATATTCATGTAACTCACATTTTTTCTGAAAATGTTAGGAAAAAGCCTGTCTTATGGCAGTTTCAAACAGATCCAGTCCTGTATCCTGATCTGACCCTTTTAATTGCCTCAGTTATGTTGCATTCCCTTTAATAGATCAAAATTTATTTGTCTCATTCATAAGAAAAACGGCAGGATGACAAAGCTCAGTCAAAGAGAGGGGTGACTTCTATACAGAGTCAATGAAAGAAAGAATGCTGACATGCCATTGCTAGGAAAAGATGCAAAAATCCCAACGTTTGCTGTAATCTTGTCTACAAGACAGAAATCATTTGCATCTCTACTGAACAAAAATCATTTGCAACTTTATAATCTTATACAAGGTTATATATAGCGTTACTGAGTTAGGATTCTCATCAATAACAAGGCAATATGAGATCATCTACCAGGGCTTCAAAACTTGAGTGTACATCAGACTCTTGTTAAACCAGACTGCTAGGCCCCACCCCAGAGCTTCCAATTCAATAAAATCGGCATTTCTGACAAGTTCCAGGTGATGCTTCTGTTGCTGGACTAGGGGCCACACTTTGAGAACCACAGCTCTAGTTTGACATTGAAAAGGCTCACAGTCATATTTCTGCCATATTTTTAAGTGCCATATATGTCAGGATAAATTGTGAAAGGCTTTGGAATAGACCCACAAGATTATAGGATATCTCCCATGGAAAACTAGGCCTTATCTCATTCCAGATTTTTCTGAAGCTTTGGAATTTGCCCCTTTCATTGTCCTTGAGCTGTTTTAGAGCTCTGTAATTTGTAGCTAATGAACAGCAATGAAAGTGATTCTTGTGCTTAGACATTTAACTTTCATGCCTCTGTATAAAACAAGCTTTAAATTTATCTTCAGT
>NW_005882399.1:0-5160 GCF_000147115.1 Myotis lucifugus | reverse complement strand
GTCAGGCCTTCCCTGGCCAGGTATTTGATGAACAGCCGCCCGCCCGCCGGACTTCAGGTACTCACTACTCCAGGGCAGTGCTGGAGGGTGTGCCTGGCTCTTGGGCACTGGTTTAACCTCTGAGCTTCTGTTCCCTATCTGTACGGGGGATTGACAACTACACTGTAGAACTGCTGTGAGGTCAGCGAGAGCGAGAGCGAGAGCGAGAGCTCAATATGCTTAGAAGAATGTTTGGAGCTGACAGCAGTGCACGTGTGCTCGAAGGATCAGGATCTGAAGGAGGGAGACCAGCAGAGGCTGGTGAAGCTCCAGGAAGAGATGAGACCAGCCCTGAGCACAATTCTTACTCCGTGGGCAGCTACTGGACAGGCAGAGAGAGACAACCAAGGGATCAGGAGAGGAAACTCTACAGGCTGTTGGCAGGACGATATCAGGGGCAAGGAGGACAGCCTGGCTGTTTCTGGAAGCACATGTTGGGGGTACAGGATAGAATGGTGAGAATGGCGTGGCCAGGACTCTGGGCTTCAGACCATAGGAAGCGGGGGAGGCTGCTGAACATAGGACAATGAGGAAAATCCGTGTGAGCGAAAGACAAATGGTCATGGACAACTACGACAGGTGGCCTGGCAAGAGGACAACCATGTGAGGGACAGCAGAGAGGTGACCATGTCAGAAGTCCAGGTGATAAATATCTAACCTGGTAATTCCAGGGGTGAGAAAAGCAAAGTCTGAGACATTTCAAGGATGAATAGGCTTTGATAGATATTTCCAAAGCACCCACCTGCCCACCTCAACCACAGATCTCTTCCTGGCGTCATCACTTCTGTGTCTGTTTTCCGATATCCCTGAAATTGTGAGCATCTCAGACCCACTATGTAAATCCTACTGTTTCATCTGCGTGTCCAGCACCCCCAGGAAGGACTGCAGTAAGTGCTGCAGATTCTCAAAGGGAGGAACAGGGGAAGAGCACAGTGGGCTTGCAGCCTGACGAGAGTGGGCAGCTGCCACGAAAGCAGAGGGATGCTGGGAAAGAAATCTGCCAGACAGATGAGCTCAGTTTGGGATGTTCTGACTTTGAGATAAGGGGCAAACCACCAAAAAGTAAAAGTGAAAAATAAATAAAAAAGAAAAAGAAGGGAGTTGCTGGTAGGTGTCACTTACATTTGGGGTTCTAAGATGTTCTGTTATTTGAGTTACGTCTCTCAGGGGTCCTTTGATAATGCTGGGATGCTATGTGGGCAGATCAGGCCCTGACTGCATTCTCTACAAAGGGATTAGTTATGGGCCTCCTTTAAATAAGGCTCATCTAAGACCCACACACACACACCACAGCAAAACTATGACATTCATAAAATCCCCTTTGGAACCATCAGTATTCAGAGCAGGAAATACAAAATCCCTACCATCAGGAATGTAAGGACTTTTACCTTGTGACAAGGAACCACGCGATCTGACTGAAGTCTGGAGAGGGTCTCATGTACGTCTTGATATGTGGCATGGCGTTGCTGCGGCCAGACGTCTCAGCCGACCATTTGCTAGTGACAGGAAAGACACAATCACTGATAAGAAAATACAAATTGGTCATCTTCCTAATATTAGCAAACGGCATGAAAAGCAGATTCTTATTATCTAAAAACCAGAGCACACAGTTCTCTTCGATATGACCTGTGGTATCTTCTTAAACTCTGTTCAGACAGCAGAATAATGCATGTTCATTTTAGAGTGCAGGTATGTAGACAAAAAATGTACCTCCACTCACAAAAAGCATCTCTTGGCACCTGACACTCCTGGCTTCTATGCCATGAATACCCACATGCATGCAAAAACTGTTGTGCTTTTAACAGCACGTCTTCACATTTTGTCTCCTAGCTGGACTGTTTCTAAAAGTTCGAACAGTGCTTCCACACGCAGTACTGAGTAGAGGATCAGTAAAAGTTTGCGGATAAAACAAAATACAAAATGGAAAAAATACAAACAATATGAATATCACAATGGAAAGTTGAAAAGCAGGAGGATAAGTCAGAAATACTTTAGTCAGATGTTGATATTTGCATATCTTGCACTTGGTTTCTAAGTTTCCAACATTATAGGACTCAGGGGCCATGGGGAAAAATGACCTGTACCTCGAGGCGACAACTCTTGCTTATCAGAGGACGGGCCTCGAGAGAACAGACTGACTGCAGAGACCGATCAAGATTAGGCCCATCATCAGATGATGCAATGCACTGGAAGGCAGACAATACTGGGAGGCGCTCCATCTGAAGAAACACCCTCTGGAAGGAACCACCTCCCAAGAAAGCATTAAAGAAAGGCTCCTGGTGGCATCCCGGGTTAGACTGAAAGCTACTGGGATGCAAATTGCCTTCGTTTCTGGCTGTCCAGCAAAACAGCGGCCTGGCACTGGGACCAGCCTGGAGCACGCAGATGTGCGACTACTGCAGCGAGGACAGAGGGCAGTCATTTCACTCGTCCATTCAACCTCGGCCTGAACTCTCATAACAAGCCAAATACCACCCCACATGCTTGGTAAGGATTCCACCCTCAGCAAGCTTGCAGGCACGCAGGGTAAGACTATGTAGAGAGAACGATTGTATTTTACATACTGGAAACATGAACTAAAAGGTACTAATGTAAATTCTAAACTACTCAACATGTTCTTTTATTTATCGTTTTCTTTATGTGCCCATATATAAATAGAAATGCCACAGAGATAAATTTTACTCTTTGGTATTAAAAACCTATTCCAAAAGATAAAGTTCAAAACCTTGTTTAAAATGATTTCTATCACTAACATATGTAGCTGAGCTATATTATGTAAGGTTCTTTAAATAACACTCTTGTTCCTAAAGCAGCAACAGCAGCATTCTCAGCCAATTACTTACTGGAAGTAGGCATGAAGCCAGTTCTGCTTTTCCGCTGTCTGGATGCTGTAGGGAAGAGAGCCCCCGGCTTTTGAAAGAAGAAAAATAAAGCAAATAATAACACGGATGCAATATAATTTAAGGATTCTTCATTAAAAAGTATAGTAAACAAAATCTATAGTAAACAACAGTGAGAAAGTTAAAGGGAAAAAAACAAAACTGCTTCCATTATTTCGTCTTAGAAAACACTTCCTGGACAGGAAATGTCTGCACTTGCACTAGCTGTGTCCTCTCAGTGGGCTTCCTTTCTGAGGGATGCGTATTAAATGCAAGTGTTTACTATCTGTAAAGGAAAGGGGTTTCGGGTGCTCATTTAATATCTGCAACAGCACAGACTTGAAATGTTAGAAAGAATCCTGGCCCAAACTGCCGTCCTCATGAGGGCGAGACATCCTTAGCCTCCTTCTGCAAGATGAGGTGTGGAGCGCCTCTGTTTTAGCCTCAGACCAGGACTGTTGGGGCAGAATAGGATGAGAACGCCTAGAACTTGAGAGAAAGATTAGAGCCAGGCATGTTGGAACTGTTCTGAAAGGGCACAGAGCAGTAGGGGCAGCTGGTTTCATCTGGATGACTTGCCTGGACAGCCAATCTGTTGGTGGCAGAGGCTAGAGCAGCCTTATTGGTAGAAACGAGATGAGCAATCATTCAGAGGGTGTCTGTGAGGGTTAAATAACATCCACAACCTGCCACCTGCACCATCTTTGGAACATAACTAGTGCTCAATGTTACCGTGTTCATGATTCTTACCCAGTTAAGAGAAACATCATCTCCGATTTTCTAACCCATACTTTTCTCATCCCAAGGGGGATGAGAAAATTCTTATTTCTTGTTTTTAAAAGTTTGCCAGGGCATTTGTGAAATATACACAAAAAATACAATTGTGGCAGGTTTCCCAACAGTTACCTGGATACCCTTCTAAGCTGGTCCGCACGTTTTCCACAGAAGGATAGATCTAAAAAGAAATACGAAAAATTCCCAATGACACTTGGAAGGTACCATGCTGAAGGAACTATTTGTTAAAAGAAATGCTGATTGGTTTTTAAGAAAATGAAATCTCCATTAAAAATACTGAGAGGCTTATAAAACGTGCTCTAAATTTTAAAAAGTTCCCATTTACAGGAAAAAAACCAGAATTTCTGGTAATTAATCCTATATAATAAAAAGGTAATATGCAAATAGACCGAACAATGGAAAGACCGGTCACTATGATACACACTGACCACCAGGGGGCAGATGCTCAACGCAGTAGTTGCCCCCTGGTGGTCAGTTTGCTCACACAGGGGGAGCACCGCCCAGCCAGAGCCAGGTTCATGGCTGGCGAGTGCAGCAGCGGTGGCAGGAGCCTCTCCCACTTCTGCGGCAGGACTCAGGATG
Source organism: Myotis lucifugus (assembly GCF_000147115.1). Classification (NCBI taxonomy): domain Eukaryota; kingdom Metazoa; phylum Chordata; class Mammalia; order Chiroptera; family Vespertilionidae; genus Myotis; species Myotis lucifugus. Next base: position 865 of record NW_005882399.1, on the reverse strand, counting down.
TTCGACTGACGGCTCCGGACTGCGAGAGGGCGCAGGCTGGGCTGAGAAACGCCCCCAACCCCTTCCCGGAGTGTATGAATTGTGCACCGGGCCTCTAGTTTGATGATAAAAAAAGCACACTTTCATTGGAGTTTTTCCTCTGACATGTCACAGTAACACTGAATGGAATGCAAACTTAACTATTAACTCAAAGATGCCTAAGTTACTAATGATGCTCGTAATTCTGCAGGCGATGCCTTTCCAACATCTCTTCCTGGGCTTGACAACCTGGAAGGGCTGACCACTGCTTGCTGGTGGCGGACGCGGAGCTTTGGCCAAACCACACACACCAGCACCCCCAATACGAGGGCCACTCAATTACAAATACCACCATTTCCATCCCAACCCACTGAATCAAACCCTCTCTCTGAGGAGGACTGACCGCCGACTGACTCCTCTCCTGGACGAGAGAACGCAGATGAGGGACTCCAGAGGAGGAGCACTCACCAGATGGAGGGGAGCAGCGCTTCTCCCGGGGACCCTGCTTTCCTTCCCCAGGGTTACCAAGGTCTCTTTGAATTCAGCACACAACCATTTGGATTCGTCAGCCCCCATGGAGCCAATGCTTGAGAACTGGCCGACGACGGGCCAAGCCTCGGCCTTAGGTATGGACGAGGCATGCTCCTTCAGGACCTGTGAAAGGTGACAGTGAAAGCCACAGTCAGGGACCGAAACCCAGGTGTGGGCATCTACCTGCAACGCGGTGCCACTTGGCCAGAGCGCTCTACCTCCCTTAGGTCAGGACCCAGGCAGGGCAACAGGGCCCGGGTGGCGGGCTCAATTCCTCAAGGAGAAGGCGAGCAGGAAGGCAGCTGATCGATGAATC
>NW_005882398.1:0-5160 GCF_000147115.1 Myotis lucifugus | reverse complement strand
TCCCCAGTCTCGTTCTACGTACATAAAAGACTACCCTGCTACTGAACAACTGTTCTACAGACAAGGCAAAGAATGAACCCAAAGCTTATTTGTAACTATTTGTTTATTCAAACTTAGGGTTATATACTGCATGCATGTTTTAAGTTTTCATGAATACTTTTTATTATTTCAAGTGCAGTTGGTAACAACGAGGGTAGTTAGGGGGAAAAATGACACACTACCAAATGCACGCAAAAATTAATATAACAGCCTACAATTCTAAAAGCCCACAGATATATAGAATCACTCATCCACCTTTTCTCATATAACACATAATTAAACTCATTAGCAAGATCTACTCAGAATGGATTAAAACAAAGTTTTAGTAGGCTGCCTATTATAACAATCTGAAGTTTTGTCAAAATCCTGATAATATTGAGAAACTTATTTTAGCCTTATTGTGGAATAGCTTTATTTTCCAGTAATAAACTTTTATGTTGTTACTCTTTTAATCTGTGAATACAGCAAAAAATAATTATCCTTATTTGATTAGTCTTAGTTTTCCTTCACATCACACTTTTTCTGCAAGTCATTTCTTTCCATCCTTCTTCTTATTTTGAGCATGATAAATAAATGACACAAATGAAACAATAAATAAACAAAATAAGTTACCCCCTCATAAGTAACTGGACATTATATTCCCCACCTACCACAAGTAGGTTATATCCTTTTGTGTGTTAGAGAATAGAAACACTGGGTTGTAAGTCAAATGAAATCCAGTATAGTCAGAGTTCTAGTATTGCCAGTTGTGAAATTGTTGGTCCACCATTTCAACTTTCTGGGATAGAATTTTCTCATTTATAAAAAGGCAAGTTGTGGTTACTGAGAACTTGAAAGTTGGCTAGTCTGAACTGAGATGTAGGAAAGTTTGAAATGCAAAATAAATTTCAAAGACTTAATGTGAAAAACAAAAATTTGAAATACGTTATTAATAATTATATGTTGATTCCATATAAAAAATGATAATATTTTGAACATGATGGGTTAAAAAAACATTAAAATCATTTAAATCTGTTCCTTTTGATATTTTAATATGTTGATTAGAACATTTAAAATTACATGCTTGGCTCACAGTTTTGGCATGCATTGTCTAGGAACTAAAATTTTAAGGGTGTTTTTGCTCATAAAGGAAAAACAGATCCCAATGAACCTATATCAGTTACTTTAAAGATGATATATTTGTTATTTCAGAATATTTACTTTACTATTTGAATGGAATATTATTTTTTTTCCTAATGAAATATTTCTTTCAAGATTTCAAACTTGTATTGCTCTTTGCATTCTTTAGATTAAAAATCAAATCACTGGCACTTCCTTAGTAAAAACTATTCATATCTATGAACTTGATCCTCTTACGCTAATGATACAATTTTGAAGGAAATACTGATAGCTGTGAGCAAGGAAGGGCACCTATTTAGTCAACCAAAGCATCCATGTCAATTTATCCTCAATTATACATCATTCTCAGATGTACTCCTCCATTCAGAGTCCTTACTAGTAGATTTGAATGCTAATGGTACCAACAAGCAAAATTTTCCAACGTTAAACAATAGCATGTAAAAATATTATAATATGATATTTTTAAATTTGGTGATGAGGTTCTATTAGCCTGCCATAGAGACTCTGTAACATTGTGAGTTAACCTATGTGTCCTTTATCAAGACCATTCTATCCTATATAATAAAAGCCTAATAAGCTAAGTGTCCAGTTGTCAGGTCGGCCGCTCAACCAATCAAAGCGTAATATGCTAAAGATATGCTAAGGCCGCTCAACCACTCGCTATAACGTGCACTGACCACCAGGAGACAGACAGTTGACTGGTCGACCAGTCGCTATAATGTCCTCTGACCACCAGGGGGAAGACGCTCTGACCAGTAGATTAGCTTGCTGCTGGGGTCCAGCCAATTGGGACAGAGTGAGATGGTCCAGATATGCACAGAAGCCCTCCCGCAGTCCCTCCCTGGCTGGCCAACCTCCTGTTTCCCACTCTGGCCCCGATCATGCACTAGTGTGGTCTCTTGGCCTGGCCTGGACCCTCTCGCAATCCAGGACCCCTCAGGGGATGTTGGAGAGCCAGCCTGACAGCAGAACAACTGATGGCTATCATGCTCAATGCAGGAGCTGCCACCTGGTGGTCAGTGTGCTCCCACAGGGTGAGCGCTGCTCAGCCAGAAGCCAGAGCCTTTCCCACCTCCCCGGCAGCACTAAGGATGTCCGACTGGTGGCTTAGGTCGGCTCCCCATCTGTCAAACATCCCCCGAGGGCTCCTGGACTGCAAGAGGGCGCAGGCTGGGCTGAGGGACCCCCCTCCCCTGAGTACAGGTATTTTGTGCACTGGACCTCTACTATAAAATACATGTGTTATAGATTTCCCTGGACTGCTCCTTTATACAAACAAGAGATTATTTTAAAGCCTGCCTAATTCTTGAGCCAGAAAAAATCCTAATGTCCCTATTCTTTATCTTGAAATGTCTGGCTAGATGTTTGTAAAACATATATTTTTTAAGTCAATGATTAAAGTGAGATCCTTTATAGCTAATTATATATGTTTCATAGTTAAAAAGCATTTATTCTCAAAGAAACTTTTTTTGTTAGGTTGTATCACATTCAATAACTTCATTTGTTCAAAGCATAGCAAAAGTTATTCTCATAAAAGTATAGTTTCATTTGTTATTATATATGTATATACACTTTGATTAAAGGCAGTGTTTATTAAAATACATTTCATTAAAAAATTTAATAGAAATAAGATATTCAAGTGGGTATACATTTTGGGGGACATCCTGTATATGCATTCATTCTGAAAATGCTGCCAACTTCTTTCTCTCTATAAGGCATTGGGCTATTTAAAGTACCAGAAAGTAAGCTAAAATCCACAAGATTGGAAATTATTTTCTTAATGGTAATTCTTTCAGATGAAGAGTTTGGATGCAGTAGAATCCAGTTAAATTTCTGTGTTTGTTTTTTTTATTGTGTAAAGAAAAATTACTGAATGTTGATATTGAAAAATGTCATTAAAAAAATTCAGTAGTCTTCAAATTGAACTCTCTACTATTGAGTCATACTTGTTTATTTGTATATTTTAGGGTAACAATAGAGAATGACAACCAGAACAAATTGAATTATTTTAGTCATGGAACAGAATTGGAAAATGCCAGAACATTATAAATAGACTTCTGTCATGTTTTTCAAAACTATAAGGGAAAAATAATCCTATATAATAAAAGGCTAATATGCAAATTGTCCCCTCCACTGGGAGTTCAACTGGGAGTTCAACCAGAAGTTCGACCAGGAGGTGGGGCCGGCCCACCAACTGCCCGCAGCCCCTCCCCCCCTCCTGCTAGCCAATTGCCCATGGCCCCTCCCCTGGAAGTTTCCTGCCCCGATTGCCCCCCCCACCCTGATCGGGGACAGGGGCCGGCCGTGAACCACTCCCGGCCCCTCCCCTCGCTGTGCACGAATTCGTGCACTGGGCCTATAGTAAATAATAAATATTTAATACAGCATTTTAAAAAGATGCTAGGTAAACTTAATATTTAACAATTATTATTGGAAGTACTTAATTTTCCTCACTTAGCTTTATAACATTAATGACAGAGTTCAAGTAGAATATTTCCTAAACAATATTCAATAAACATTATAAATTTTAGATTAAATCCTTTCCCTTTGGTTTTATTTTTCAATTCTATATAATTGTTTACAGAGTAGACTGGAATACATATTTCCACTTAAATATCACAAATTTAGAGAAAATATATGATGTACTGTAATGTGTTTGTTATGAGAAGGTCTCAATGACATCTTAAGTATTACCCCATTAAGACCAATTTGTTATTATAAATGAGGTGGTGGTTTTTCATATTCTTTTTTATTAGTGTAAAACTAGAACAGAGAAGTTAAATCACTGTGTTATAGAAATGATGCATTTAATTGGTGGGCTTAATATACAATTTATTAAAAGGCAATCTATAGTTGCATTGTTATATTAGACTAGAGGCACGATGAATGAAATTTGTGCAAGCGTAGGCCTTCCTTCCCCTGGCTGCTGGCACCGGCTTTCCTACGGCACCCAGGATCTGGGCTTCCCTCTGGCCACCGGCACCCGGGACCCGGGCTTCCCTCGCAGCCCCAGCTTCCTCCAGAAGGTCACCCGGAAGGATGTCCAGAAGGACATCTGGTCTAATTAGCATATTATAGCTTTTATTATTATACATATTTCTTCATATATTTTGTCATTTGAAATCTCTTGATTAATAAAGTCTTATCTTCTTTTGTTTCTGAAAGTATTCTGATAGTGCTGAGTTTTAGCTTGATGTACAACAGTAAATGAAGAGGCATTTGTGACTAGCACATTTTCATAGACATAATTTCCTTTTGCTTCTCACAGTAAGTGTTAAGTAATGAAATTATAGTTTTTCTAAAAAATCTGACTAGTTCTCTTTTAGTGCTTAAAAGAAAATCTAATAGAAATCAGCAGATAATAGTGAATTTAAAATTCCTATTATATTATTTGAAAACATTATTTTTTGGTTTTTTCCACACATAAAAATGCCCTTCCTTAGAATTATCCTAAAACACTTGAATACCCTGGAGCTAGAAGAAATGGAATCTGCAATCAATACAGTCACTTACAATATATGTGACCTTGAACTTCTCTTTATTTCTAATGTGCAATAGGTTTTCTAAAGCAATCAAATAATATAACTCTGAAAAGCAATTTTTTTTTTGCTTAGAAAAGAAGAACATAGTGGATTTAGAATTAAATGAACCTACATGTGTTGGCTGCTGATTTTCTATTGATATTATATAATTGGAATTTCTCATATAAACATACACAACCATCAGTCCTCCAGAAAATAGAAAAGTAAAAAATGATCCTTGGTCAAAACTAAAGGTTGTATGTGATACAAGCACGAGGGCTTTAATAATTTGCAAGCACCAAGATTCTATGGGAATATTATTGCTGTGGAGAAGGATAAAATGACCTTAAGTAACACAGATCGATACAATATCGCAGCATTGTGAATCAATACAACTGGATGAGTTAATGGTAAAGATACTACCAGCAAGTACGGAGATCAGACTCACTTTAGAAGAAATGTGTACTTTGACCTGCAAAGT
>NW_005882397.1:0-5160 GCF_000147115.1 Myotis lucifugus | reverse complement strand
TTCTTGGGTTGTTTTTATTGTAGTTTATTTCTAACATTATGCCATCGTGGTCTGCGAAGAAGCTTTTTATGATTTCAATCTTCTTGAATTTGTGGAGACTTTGCTTGTGACCCAAAATGTGGTCTATTTTTGAATATGTCCCATGAGCACCTGAGAGGAATGTATATTCCGCAGCTGTGGGGTGAAGTGTCTGAAGATGTCAATTAAGTCCATCTGATCTAGTGAGTCATTTAGGATTGCTGTTTCTTTGCTGAGTTTTTGTCTAGCGGATTTATCCAGTGATGTCAGTGGTGTATTAAAGTCCCCTACTATGATTGTATTGTTGTCGATCTCTCCCCTGATACCTTCCAGAAGTTTTCTTATGTATGTGGGTGCTCCTGCATTGGGTGCATATATGTTTACCAGGGTTATATCTTCTTGTTGTATTGATCCCTTTAGTATTATGAAGTGGCCTTCCTTATCTCTGGTTATGGCCTTCACTTTGAGATGTATTTTGTCAGATATAAGTATTGCTACCCCAGCTTTCTTTTCCTTTCCATTTGCGTGAAAGATATTTTTCCATCCCTTCACTTTCAGTCTGTGTGAGTCCCTTCTAATGAGGTGGGTCTCTTGTAGACAGCAGATGTATGGGTCATGTTTTTTATCCATTCAGCCACTCGATGTCTTTTGGTTGGAGCATTTAGTCCATTTACATTTAAAGTTATTATTGAAAGGTACTTGTTTGTAGCGATTTCTTTTTGTGTGTGTGTGTGCCTGTTTTCTTTCTGAGCTTGATGTTTCTTCTTTTTACACCAGTCCCTTTAGCATTTCTTGCATGGCTGGCTTGGTGGTGATAAACTCCCTTAGCCCTTTTTTGTCTGTGAAGCTTCTTATTTCCCCTTCAATTTTGAATGATAGCTTTGCTGGATAGAGTATTCTTGGATTCAGTCCTTTGCTTTGCATCACTTTGTAGATTTCCGTCCATTCTTTTCTGGCCTGATGTGTTTCTGTTGAGAAATCATTTGATAAACTAATGGGACATCCCTTGTATGTTACTTTCCGTCTCTCTCTTGCAGCCTGTAAGATTCTCTCTTTATCCTGAACATTTGCCATGGTAATTATGATGTGTCTTGGTGTGGGTCTTTTCCGATTCACCTTGTTTGGGACTCTCTGGGCTTGTGTGACTTTTTTCTTCCCCACCTCAGGGAAGTTTTCTGATATTATTTCTTCGAATAGGTTTTCTAATGCATGTTCATCTTTCTGTTGTTCTGGCACCCCTATTATTCGTATGTTGTTTCGTTTCATGTTGTCCCAAAGCTCCCTTAGGCTCTCCTCCTGTCTTTTAATTTTTTTCTCCTTTTGCAGTACAGTTTGAGTGTGTTTTGCTTCCTTGTCTTCTAATTCACTAATTCGGTCCTCCGCTTCTCCCAGTCTACTGTTGATACTTTCAATGGAGTTTTTTATTGAAGCTATGTCGCTCTTCATTTCTTCTTGGGACTTACTTAAGCTGTTGATTTTTTGATCTGTTTCTTCTAGCTTCTTGCATAAGTAGTTGAGTTTTTCATCTGTTTCTTCTTGCTTCTTGAACATCTGGTGCATGTACTCTAGGAACCTTATTCTGAATTCTTTTTCTGTCATGTTGCATATCTCTGTCTCACTTAGCTGCTTTTCTGGCGAGTCCTCCTTTTCTTTCCTTTGGGGGTTTCTTTGTCTACCCATGTTTGATCTCACTGACATTACTAGTTGTTGAATCGTTCAGTGGCTGGACCCTGGGTGACAGTGGCTGCTCCCTGGGTGGCAGTGGCTCCTCGGTCTGTGGTTGCTCCTTGGGCGGTTGTGGTAGCAGCGGCTCCTCTGTTGATAGCAGGGCCTCTGATGGGTGCTGTTCACAGTTGTGGTGGCTCTTCTGGCTGGTGGAGGGAGGTTTCAGACGCAGCAACTGTTCCCCAGGCAGAGCGTGTGGTGATCAGGAGGCCGCTGTTGCTTGAATCTGTTGCTTTGATTTAGAGGCACAAAATACAACACAACAAGGCACAACGTACCAGGCACTGAACACTATTGTATTTACGATATTACTAACCCCAAATAAAGGTGGCCACCCGGGCTAAGAGAGTTGGGAGATAAGGGGGAAAGAAGAGAAAAAGGTAGAAGAGAAAAAAGAAAGAAAGAAAAAAAGGAGTGCAAAGATGAGATTGGAAAAGGGAGGGGAAAAAGAGGAGGAGAAAAAAAAAAGAAAGAAGAAAAAAAGTAAGAGAGAAAAGAAAGTGAAGTGTAAAAGGGGGAGAGACTATTTATGTGAGGAGAAAACTCCTATAGGTCCGCCACTAATACCAACAAATTGCAGCAACAGATTCCTGGAGATGAATACAAACTACAAACAACCAATAATATCAAGCGACGCAAGGGGACAGAGAAGCGCAGAAATAACCGGGGGGGGGGGTAGAGGGAGGGGCAGGAAAATAAAAAGAATAAGCAGTCTAACCTCACAAACACTCAAAAAAAAATATACTCGTCAATCAGGCAAACAACGATAAAACAATAGAGAGAGAAAAGAAGAAGAAGAGAGAGAAAAAAAATGGATAGTGAAGGAAGATGAGGGAAAGGTGTATAAGGATTTAGAACAGGGGATTGGACATAGGATATTTAAGCAGGGTTAAATTTTGACAGAGGATAAAAAGAATAGGGAAGATCTAAAGCTGGAGTAGGGTAAGAGAAACAGGACAGCAAAAGGGAGAAAGTGGGGAAGATTGTTTAGCACAGAGGCAAATTGAGGTAGAGAAAAATGTTGCTAAAGGAACGATGAAAATAGAATGGAGAACATTAGTCCCAAAATAAAATAAAGACAAGATAAAATGACACTTTAAAAAATGGTAAAATGGTAGCGGTAATAATACTAGTTAAAAATAAAAATGTAGTAGCTGAAAGGGCAAAATCGGGTGATGGAGAAAAAAGAAAAATGAAAAAAAAATGTTTTCTTAGTTAAAAGGAGAAAAAGTAATTTAAAAAAATAAAAATAAAAATGTGCAGTAATGCAGGTGCTTCAGATCTTCTACTCTTTTTATTGGCCCGCCCGGAATTCAGGAGAATGTTGAGTTTCCCTCTGGTACACTGCTCCTCCGTGTTGTAAGCCACAGTCCTGATTTTAAGGCCGGCCGTAAAATCCCCTTATTGCCTTATCTGTATTTACAGAAGAGTCAGTTCATGGCTCTGCCTCTGGGTGGCAGTGTTTCTGGATTGACCTCCGAGGCTATAAGTTCTCTCCGACCAGGAGCTCTGTATTGTACCTGAACCAGCTCCGCCCAGAGCTGGTTCCCCAGGCGCCACTCCCAGCTCTGTTTCCAAGGCTCCCCAAAAACAATCTTCCCCTACAAGCTCTGCTAGTGACCCCAACTGGGCAATCACATCCAATGGGGTCAACAATCAAACTCCCAGAAGTAAGAGGAAGTGTGCAAACAAGGGCCTGGGAAGCTGTTCGAACTTGCAGGGTTCCACCCTCCTGAACTGCGCGAAATGTCTGCGCGTTATGTCTGCGCGCGCTCAAGCCCCTGGCAACAAGTTGCCGGCTATCAGGGAAACTCTGAGGTAGCCCTTTTTACATCCAGTCCAATTATGGGCTCATTTATAGTGTTACCTTCTGGCAGCAGCCCTGCGGGAGCCCTCCCCACTTGCGGATTACCCTGGCCTCTATGTGCGCGGATTTTGGAGTGCGCAGATTTCCCCCTGCGCCCGCACGCGTTCCTCGCTCCAATCTGAACTGCAAACTGCACCTTTGGGGTAAGTCTAACCTTTCCGTGGAGGGATGCAGGTCTCTGCTGGGCTCCCGTAGTCGCGCTGCTTGCGAGTCGTTGCCTCCGGGTTGGTAGGCGCCGGGTTAGTAGCCTTTCTCTGGATGCCGGTAACCGGTAACCGCAACCCAAGATGGCGCGGTCTCGCCGCTGCGCTGGCGCCCAGAGGGAGGTTTCAGCCTCAATCTCTAACCATCCACATTTTTTAGGAGTTCTCTGTCTTTCCTGGCTGCAGACTGCCTCTCAGCTGAACCTCCCCAGCTTGATCGGGCTGATTGTTACCCGTTTCAGCTGCTCGCCCCTATCTGCTCCGGGATAAAGCACCAACACGTCCGTCTAAGCCTCCGCCATTTTTTTCTCTACTCCAGTTTTGATTTATACTGTACTAAATCCCTGTTTATAAATACAACGCAAGATATTCAATCATATTTATCAGTTATTTTCTTGCACTGGCATACATTTAAAAGTATTGGTGTTATTTATGTCTTTCCACATCTTTCACTCAATTGCAGGGATAATACCCACTTTCTAATACTGGGGTTTTATCTTAAACTCCAAGGTTACTATCTTGAAAATTGCATTAATATGTTGATATGTGTTAATAGCAGATGCAGGGAGTACATTATTTTGAACAAAAATTAATAAGCCATATTATAGAGCAGTTTTTGGTGCACAGTAAAATTGAGTGGAAAGAATAGAGAGTGCTCATAGACCACACAAATACAAACATACGCAGCCTCATTCATTTTTATTTTATTTTATTTTATTTTATTTTTATTTTTTAAAAAATATTATAATAAGTATTACAAAGGGTATTACATATGTGTCCTTCCCCCACCCCCTGCCCTTGACAATCCCCTGCCCTCCCTTACCCCCCAGTGTCTTATGTCCATTAGTTATGCTTATGCATGCATACAAGTCCTTCGGTTGATCTCTTACTCCTCTCCCTTCTGCCCCCCAGCCCTCTCTGGTCTTCCCACTGCAGTTTGACAATCAGTTTGAGGCAGCTCTGCCTCTGAATCTATTATTGTTCAAAAGTTTGTAATGGTCTTTATTATCCATGAATGAGTGAGATCATGCGGTATTTTTCCTTCATTGACTGGCTTATTTCACTTAGCATAATGCTCTCCAGTTCCAGCCATACCATTGCAAATGGTAAGAGTTCCTTCTTTTTAACAGCAGCATAGTATTCCATCGTGTAGATGTACACAGTTTTCTAATCCATTCATCTACTGATGGGCACTTAGGCTGTTTCTAGATCTTAGCTATGGTGAATTGTGCTGCTATGAACATATGGGTGCACATATCCTTTCTGATTGGTGTTTCTGGTTTCTTGGGATATATTCCTAGACCGTGGGATCACAGGGTCAAATGGGAATTCCATTTCCAGTTTTTT
>NW_005882396.1:0-5161 GCF_000147115.1 Myotis lucifugus | reverse complement strand
ACACCATTTCTGCTGCATCTTCAAAAGCTTATCTCCTCCCCACAGCTGTCTGTTCAAAGTTGAGAGCCTGACACTGATTTAAACAGCTTGAATTGCTCTGAAATAAATTCCTCAGGGCAGAGACCAATTTCTTACACATTATCAATAGCTGAATACAGTGTTGGTGCTTCATAAACACCATATGAATATAAAGAAAAAATTTCTAAAAATAGGGTAGTAATTTATATATATTATACAATTAAAATATTATGCTTTGGGTTGAACTCTAAAGACCCTCACAACATTTATCAGAAGATGGGTGCTCTGTTCTATTGTATAGGAATTAGAGCTTTACAAATGGAGAATTGCAGATCCATTCAACATGGTATGTATGACCAGGAAAACTGACCTCTTATCCCAATATGCCTCTGGTAGAGAATATTAATTGTCCACAATCATTCCTTTCCCTGATGGCCTCCCTGTGAGTTGAATAGACTTCCCAGCTCTGCTGACTTGGAGTTTACCCACGTGGTTTGATTTGGCTAATGGAATATAAGTGGGCATGGCATGAGCAGGGGTCTTAGGTGTGTTTGCATGTTTTGCTTTAGCTTCTAGAGCTCCTCAATTTCACTCTACGTTCAGAATGGACGTCTATGGTTCCAGAAAGAGCAGACATGTGAACATACCAGAACCCCGCCACCCCCCACCCCACCAGCCTGAAGCCTAGCAGTCCAGCTGACCCCAAATGATCCAAGCTAAGCCCAGCAAAGCCACAGCTAACTTACAGAGAACAGGAAATAAATGTTTATTATAAACCACCGATATTTTACATAGTATAGTTCAAATCAATAAAACACTAGGAAATTTTTTGAAAATATTAAAAAGGAGTCTGGTCCTAGTTATAGTTTTCTGGGAACTCCCAGACCAATCTCATTCCTGAAATGAAATCTCAAAATATTTCAAGCCACTCCATGTGATGAGTTTGACATCCTTCTTTCAAAAATTGTTTTGCAATAAAACACCTTGGACCAATGCTCAAGTAGTACATGACCATTAGTTTGCACACAGATATAAATGAGTACCCTTGGAGGAAACATAATTATTTGTGGTGTTAGCTTCTCTCCCAGTAGCCCCCTCTCCCCCCACCAATGAATCACACTTCCCAGTATTTATGCACTTATGTAGCCCCTTTCCACATTGACTATGAGCTGGTCCTATGAAACCAAAAGAATGCAGCACATGTGACACTTTGTGATTTCTGAAACTCTTTGGTCTGTTAGCACACTCACTCTTGAGTCCGGAGCTGCCATGCATGCAGTCTGACTATCCCGCTGAAAAGACCATCTCGTTAGGGGGAGAGACCGTGTGGAGACCAGTCTTCCAGCTACCCCTCCCCAAGCTACCAGACGAGTGAATCCCGAACCAGGGGAGACTTCCTGGACTATCCAAGTCCATCCAGCCAGCAGCTGTAAACGATTAAGTGATACCAGGTGCTGCCACACCCAGCTAAGCCCTGCCCAATTTTTTTTTAAACATATGTTTATGTTGATTTTTAGAGAGAGAGGAAGGGAGAAAGATAAAGAGATAGAAACATCGATGAGAGAAACATCATCAATCGGCTGCCTCCTGCACACCCTCTATTGGGGATTGAGCCTGCAATCCCGGGCATGTGTCCTGACCCAGATCAAACTAGTGACTTCTTGGTTCATGGGTTGATGCTCAACCACTAACCCACACAGGTGGGGCCCAAATTCTTGACTGACCTTGTGAGAATAAAATGTTTTTTGTTTCAAAACACTAGGTTTGGGGTAGTCTGTTACACATCAATAGATACCCAGAACATCCCCTTACATGATTTACCAAAGTGACATAACTAGCAAAAATAACAAAAGATGAAATTTACTAGATGTTGTTATATGTATGCTATGCACCATGTGAAATTATTTAATTTCTTCCTCACATTAAAATGAGTACCTAGGAAATGAATAACATCGTTGTTGCTGTGCATAGGTGAGAAAGTTTAGACACAGCAATCTGAATTAAGTTGCCCAAGCTCAGATAGGCGGTAAAGTGGTGGAGCCAAGGTCTTATCTAGGAAGTATCACAGTCCCGACCTCTAACCACACTAATGAGAAGTTGGGAAAACGGATGGCTTCAGCTTTCCTAGGGCTGTGTTCATTTCACTCAGCCAGTCCACAGCATCAGGCAGCCAGTTTACAAGCCTTTTGATAAATGTTACAACATTGGCATTTGTGCAAAGAAACAGGCAGGAGATTAAATTACACCTGTTAAAAGAAAGGCCGGTTTAGACCATTTGAAAATCTGGCCCACTAAGTCTTTGTGGTATTGGAAGGTCAAACAAATTTATGCAAAATAAAATGCTGTTGCCAGCTGGCCAAAAACTGTTTATGTTCCTAACAAAAACCACCACCACCTGCCAATTCAAGAAAAAACATCAGAATTAAGTGGAATTATAAAGCAAACTACTGTTCCTTTCTGGATGGACCTGTCGTTAGGGCCTGATTTAGCTGGACATGAAATTTGATTATGTGATCGACTAAGGTTTACACAAGGGCGTTGCCTCAAATATAATCATCACCTTTATGGCCAACCAGTAGGGAAAAGTTTTTCTAGTCATTTATAAGCAATGTAAATCTAAGAGGAGTACAGGTACTGTCAGGTATTTTCAGATAATAAGGAAATGCTGGGTTTTCTATGGGCTGTGGCCAACTTCAGGAGATCTTACTGTTGTCAGCAAACAGCTAGGAAAGGGAGGCTGAACCAGGTGTCCATCCATTTTTGCCACTGAGTAGCCTCAAATCAGTGGGATAGGCCACTGCTTGAAAGGAAAGAGAGAAAAATAACAGACCAATCAAAAGCTCGGTTAAGAATGTCTTCAGTGATATCAGCACACCAAGTTGAGGAACAGTCTTCAAAATAACTGGCCCATCCTCCTTAAAAGTGTTAAGGTTATAAAGTCAAAGACTGAAAAGCTCTCCCAGATTAAAGGAGAACAAAAAGACGTGACAACCAAGTGCAACAGAATATCTGAAATGGAAATTACAATTACCCTTTTGCTTAAAAAGACATTAGTACAATTGGTGGTTATCTAATACGGTAGATAATATTTCATCAATTGTAATTTCCTGGTTTTGACTGTGATTTTCTTGTACTGTGATTGCTTTTACGAAGTACATACTGAAGTGTTTAGGAATAAAAGGACATGATGTCTGCAACTTTCTCTCAAATGGTTCAGGAGAAAAAGATGGTCACTCCATCTGGAATTTATTTTTGTACATGATGTACAATGGGAGTCATGATTTCTTCCATATGCATGGGACATATGATCAACACAGTTTATTAAATAATGCATCCTTTCCCACTAAATTAAAACATAGTCTTTGTCATGTATTTTATTCTCCAAGTTCTAGCTCTGGAATCTCTATTTTGTCCCATGTCATCTACTTTCCATTTCTAAGCCAATATCATATCAATGTGACTTTATAGTATTATTTTAATATACCTCGCTTATCCTTTCCCTTACTTCATCTCAAATCCTAGGATTCACTAAGAATTTAGTAATTTTAGCTCCAAACTATTAATTAAATTTCCATTACTTTGTGTCTCTTCTTTTTATTTACATTTTATCATAGTTAGCATATTTATACAGCATATTTATATCACATTCTCAGTCTATGATTACCCATTTATGTTTAATTAAATACACAAACAAGCGCTCATTCCTTCTCAAATCTGTTGTTTACAATTTCCATTTCATTTCACATTTCCCTAGCTTGATTATTTCTCCTTCACTTACTCATTCAGACTCTCTTTTAGCCTATGTGTTCCTTAGAGATATTTTCTCTGAATTATTATAAAATCTTAATTGAATTATTTGACTTCCCGGGTGAATTATAGTTTTTTCTGGGTAAGAGATTCTCAGGTTGAATTCCTGCATGCTCTATTGTCTCTGGGAGCTATATCACCTTTTTCTAGATTCCAGTACTGCAGACTTGAAACAAATAGTGGTCTGAATCTTCTCTCCTATGTGTAACTTGATCTTTCCAACAGGAAAGTTGTCAGAATTTATTTTCCTTAGAGTGCAGGAATTTTCCAAGGATGCTGATACACGTCTTTTCTCATCAATATTCCCTGGGCTTCATTATGCCCTTTCATTCCGTGACTCAGGTCTTTCAGAGAAATTTCCTGAAGTTACATGTAGATTTAGATGTACAGGGTCTATCCTCCATGTCTCATATTTTTTCATGATTTACCTCTGTATTTTTGTTCTATGCTTTAAGATATTTATCCCAATTGATTTCCTGGACCACAAATTGAGTCTCAACTCTGACCAACATCTCCACCAACCTCTCTTTTAATTAAACCAAAAATGTTTTCACAGAAATTGTTTTTAACTCCAGAAAGTTGACTCTTATATTGCCTTGAATGCTCATTATGTTTTTCAAGTTCGCATTTGGCTCCTCTAGTTTCTACTTCACTGGATTTGGATTTTGGTTTATTCTGACTGACCTTCATATTTCTAGCTCAGTGATGGCGAGCCTTTTGAGCTCGGCGTGTCAGCATTTTGAAAAACCCTAACTTAATTCTGGTGCCGTGTCACATATAGAAATTTTTTGATCTTTGCAACCATAGTAAAACAACGATTTATATTTTTGATATTTATTTTATATATTTAAATGCCATTTAACAAAGAAAAATCAACCAAAAAAATGAGTTCATAGGTGTCATAGGTTCGCCATCACTGTTCTAGCTTCTGGGTGCCTCTAATTTTATTTTTCTATGGAGTCTAAGATTTGGTTATTGGAGTACCATAAGTACTTAAGTAAGTCTCTGAACACATCAAAGGAAATACCTGGCCTGATCCCTAGCCTCCTTTCACTCTCTCAGCCTCAGGGACAAGGAGGACTTTATCCACCCACTCAATGTCCTTGTCCTCATGGGCCCCACAGAGATCAGCCACACACATGGCTAATGTTGATCTGCTATGAGGGGTCCACACATAAGAGAGGTCATGGTTTCCCCAAGACATGACAGTTCTGATCCTTCCTGCGGTTCCCTCTGATACTGACCTTTAGAATCTCATCTACCCATAGAGGCACCAAAAAACATACTCCTGTGACCCATCATAACTCCTGCAGAACCAAAGCCTCCCTTGCAGCCA
>NW_005882395.1:0-5163 GCF_000147115.1 Myotis lucifugus | reverse complement strand
ATACTCAGCACAAAAATTACATAGACTACTGCTATGTGGACGCTTAATTTTGGGTGGCCTCTTTTTATGGTTGCTTTTCAGTAATCCTATTATATAAGATTTCACACAGTATTTCCTGCCTTGTATCCTTCTCTATAGCTAAATAAATGCAGTTTTAGATTACAGTCTATTGCACCTGGGAGTATAACTGCCAATTCAGCGGTTCTCAACCTGTGGGTCGCGACCCCTTTGGCGGTCGAACGACCCTTTCACAGGGGTCGCCTAAGACCATCCTGCATATCAGATATTTACATTACGATTCATAACAGTAGCAACATTACAGTTATGAAGTAGCAACGAAAATAATTTTATGGTTGGGTTACAACATGAGGAACTGTATTTAAAGGGCCAGAAGGTTGAGAACCACTGTGCCAATTTGATCCCTTCACAACTGCAGTGATATTGCAGGCTCCAATGACTGTTATATCCTGTCTTTAAAAGTCATATATCTGGCTGAAACCCAGACTGTTTAGTAAAACTAATCCTAGATAAATAGCTTTTGATTAAAGCCAACCTATTTGTGCCATTAATGTCAGAGATCATGAAGTTAACTAAATTGATTTGTTTCTTTAAATGGATTTATAGGATAACAAACTTGTACTCTGAAAAGATTATTTTGCTGCCATTTTAAAATTGTTTCTCTACTTGTCTTGTATTATTCTTTAGTTATTAAAAATTCCTCTGGAGGCTTTATCAGCTGGGTCAATGAAAGACATAGTTACTAGCTGAAAAAAAGATCATCAAATTCCTGATGACAGGGCAGAATGATATTAATTAGGATCTAAGCGAGAGAGGACAAGAAAAAGGAAGAATAAAATAACAAAGAATCAGGGACCACCTCCTCACACAGGTTGTCTCCTAGACAAACCTTTGTTGGAATCAGTATGTAAATGAGAGCACTGACATGTGTGTGAAGTAATAAACAGAAACAATGGAGAGAGAGGGAGAAAGGGAGGAAGGGAGATAGGAAGGATAAGAGAGAGAGAGAGAGAGAGAGAGAGAGAGAGAGAGAGAGAGAGAGAGAGAGAGAAAGAGCTGTGTGGACAGGAGATAAGTACCTTAATCCTAAAGAGAACATTTTGGTAGCCAGTCTAACGTGAGAGCCTATTTCTATTTTATCTGGTAGACAACGCATTTATCATTAACAGTAGGACTGATAGCAATAAAGTAAAGCCCCAGTAACTGAAGATCTGAGCAGGAGGAAGAAAACACCAGCCATCTGAACAGACACTGGGACAACAGATTCTGGGTTACATCCTCTAAAAAGGCATTATTTCATGGAATCAACTCTTCTATTGCAGCTATTTTTACCTTGGCTATATGATAGTCTCACTTAAAAAGCATTGAAAAAATTGCTGATGTAAGGGCTCCACCTCAGACCAATGAAATCAGAATATCGGCTCCAACCCCAATATTTTCATCAATCTCCCCCACGTGAATTTATTGGGCAATGTTACTGGAAATGAAACGGACTGAGAAGAGATAGATCTGATTTGATTCCAGCTCATCTATCTATTGGCTGTGCAGTCCCAGTTTTAGTAAAGCTCTCTAAACCTCAGTTTTGTCATCTATAAAATAAGGATAAATTACCCTGAAATTATTGTGTAAAAGAAATAGGATAAAGCACGTGAAGATCCCAGAACATCGTTGTCCTAGTTAAAATTTAGTGCTACTTTACCAAAATGAACTTTGCATATTTGAGTTTATATCACTGGTGACAAATTGGAAAACTTTTTAGGGGAGAACTGTGCTTTGATTTGAGGTAAAAAGTTTATTCAGTAATACTGAAAAAATATCTCCCAAGAATGATACTGTGGAACATTGATTACTTCTAAAAAGTAAAAACACTGGGTTTCAACCACATTATTAACATTTAATAATCCATACATCCCCCAAGCACTTAACAGCTGTAACAGTTTTCTCTTCTCTCAAGTGGATAACATATGACCCACTAACCCCACCAGTTTGCCATAAAACAATAAATCTAAGAATACAGTTTATTATTTTTATGTATAATCACAAAACTACTGTAAAGCTTCTGGGATCTTTTACAAGGATTAAATCCCATTTTATGAAAATTAAATGATCCTGCTATAGAATTAAATGGCATCTATCAAGACCCCAGTTCATTATTATTTTACCCAAATGTTATTGTAAATGAATACCTTTTTATCTTATATTAGAGGCCCGATGCATGAAATTTGTGCAAGAGTAGGCCTTCCTTCCCCCGGCTGCCGGCACCAGCTTCCCTCTGGCACCCGGGACTCAGGCCTCCCTCGCAGCCCCAGCTTCGTCAGGAAGGTTGTCCGAAAGGACGTCCAGTCTAATTAGCATGTTATGCTTTTATTATTATAGATTTCATATTCCAGCTATTAAATGGCCCATGCATTTTTATGTAGAGAAATTATTTAGTCAGAAAACATATGTTCAACCTGATATATATTTTGCTAATACTCCGTTTTAAAGTTTTCAGATGTTCATTTGTAATTTCTATGACATCTCCTATAATTTTTTTTATCAAGCACAATTAATTCCATTATGAAGACAGTGAAATGAATAAAAATGTCCAAACTATAGGTAACATATGCCTTACTTTCAAACATTATCATTGATGTAATTAAAACCTCAGAGAAATTTCAAAACTATGTCATTTTATTATTTGCAATCATTAGTAAATATTCAAAATGACTTGGATTAAGGCTACAGTCCTCTGTAATAAATAAGAAATACAACTACCATCTATTCCATAGATGATATCAGCAATTTTCCTTACATCACCAATTTTAAATTAGTAACTTTACTTAGTCAAACTTACTAATATCTCATTTATTAGTTCATAACTGAGTTTTATTAAAATCAATAGCAAAGGAGCAACAAATTATTTTTCCAATATCTGTATATATAAAAGGCTAACATGCTAAGTGTCTGACCATCCGACCGGTCACTATGATGAACACAGACCACCAGGGAGCAGACGGTCAACAAGGAGCTGCCATGACATGCACCAGCCGGCACCACAAACCTGGCACCAACAAACCAACACTCAGCTTCCCCAAGTGGGACACAGACCCACCACCACCCTGGAGCAACATCCACCAAATCGCAGTCAACGCTGCAAGACCCCATGGTGCAAAATGAGGTCCCCAGCCCAGCCCGGGAAAGGTTGCTGTGGGCACCGGATAATGACATCACGTAGCAACACCTGGCTTCCTCTCCCTAGCTACTAGCCTCCGTGGTGTTTCTTCAGCCCAGGAATACAGGTGGAAACATATTACACTGTAACCAAATGTCTGTGAGCATTTTCCCGTGCCTCATCTCATTTGATCCTCACAGAAGTCCTGGAGTAGGTAAATAGGAGATTCAGTGGAACCCTATTTTCTTTTCATTAGCCGGAACACGGAAATTTAGAAAGCTTAGAAACTTGCCCCGACTGAAAAGAAGAAATGGTGGACCTTGAAAATGACTTCATGTTTTCTCACTGTGCAGAATATAGTCAAACATTGCTGCAGTTAAATATTTTACCCTTTGTTCTCTCCCTGCGTGATCTACAATAATAATCTGCTTCGTGTTGATATTTACTGCTGTGTTGCTGACAATTACCTGAAAGAGAAGTTGGGGTGCTTCAGTGGGCTGGAAACAGTTTAGCTAAATCAGAAAGCAGGTCTAATTAAGCAAGTTGATTCTATATATATAAAGGCTAGGTTGACTTGTGCATGCATGATACATATAAAGCTCTCACTGGCACCAATTGCATGAGTGTGTTTCGATCTGTCATTGTCAATCATGAATTTGGTTGATACTTATATTATAGAGAAAGGGTGAATAGCAATATTAAATATTTCTAATTAATTTTCTTTCAATGTGCATGGATTTGTGCACTGAGCCACTAGAGAAATATATTTTCCTTAACAGTCTAATGGACTCCTACTGATGATATACCTGCAGACACCATCCACAAAATATCTATTATATATCATTCAGCACTAGGACATAGTTGATGTTTTTCCCAACTGTTTAAACAATTTATAGATGTCCTATCAGTCATTCAGTATCATTTATTGTGGCAGTATAGGCCTAAGATGTTATGTTTCCCCCACTTATTTAAACATAGTTGTAAAAAGCATCCTGGTAAAGTAATTGAAAAGAGATTTCCAGTTATCTAAGCAAGGATTATACTCAAATGCTTCTGAACAAATTTGGTATAGAACGTCATCCACAATGAAAATCTTAAATCACATGGTTAAATTATATTTCATTATTTAAATTCCACAATCAAATGAGAAACATTATTTAACTATAGCAATGAATGATATACATTTTTAAAAATATATTTTATTGGTTTTTTACAGAGAGAAAGGGAGAGGGAAAGAGAGTTAGAAACATTGATGAGAGAGAAACATCAATTGCTAACCCCATGTAGAAATTTTCATTTTTTTTTACTTTGCTATGTATTACTTTCAGGTTACAAAGTACTGCCCCATTATCCCTTAAAGATTTTTTTCTATAGAAGCAATGATAAGTCTGAGGATTTGTTAGTCATCTTTAACTCAAATGCATTAAAGGATATTAAAGTGGCAGTGGGTAAAGACTAGTTATGCAACGTGTCTGCACATGGAAAAGAAAGGTATAAAAAAAGTAAGGTTCAGGATTAAACCCAGAATAGCTAAAGATATCCTTTATAATAAAAGCCTAATATGTTAATTGTCCAGTCATCCAGTCATTCGTTCAAACAATCAAAGCATAATATGCTAATGATATGCTAAGGCCGCTTAATTGCTCGCTATGACATGCACTGACCACCAGGAGGGAGACAGCTGACCAGTTGACTAGTCGCTATGACATTCACTGACCAACAGGGGGCAGACACTCAATGCAGGAGCTGCCCCCTGGTGGACAGTGCGCTGCCACAGGGGGAGCACCACTCAGCCAGAAGCCAGGCTCTGCTGGTAAGCGCAGCGGCAGTGGCAGGAGCCTCTCCCGCTTCCCCAGCACCGCTAAGGATGTCCGACTGCTGGCTTAGGCCTGCTCCCCTAAAAAGCTCCCAGACTGAGAGAGGGTGCAGGCTGGGCTCCCCGTCATCCGCCCCCCCCCAAGTGCACGAATTTCATGCACCAGGCCTGTAGT
>NW_005882394.1:0-5163 GCF_000147115.1 Myotis lucifugus | reverse complement strand
AGCAGAAAAAGTAGATAGATAGTATCGATAGTAAAGAATAAACTATCAATTATATAAATTTTTACTAATTTGTAGAACAGTAATGCTTGATTGGGATATTGTCATTAGGACCAAGATAAAGTCTCTTTGATATGATAATTCCAAGAATATAAATTAAATTATATTATTAAAATGTCTCATGTACACATTTTCATGTAGACTAAGTTATAGCTAGACTTTCATGGCATTTATGAAGGGCTGAGTGTTTACTAGGCAGAATAAATACACTTACCCATATGAATGCCCCGGACAGATTGTATTATTGGCATTGTCATAACCAGACCTGTCAAATGTGTTCAAATGCATAAGAAAGCAATTGAAAACAGTAAATCATTGTTTTATTTTTATCTGAAATATGAGTTCTTAAACTGTTCTTTGTTTAATCATATCTTTTTTGATTCTCATTCACTTAATTAAAATTTTATGAATACTCAGATGTGAGCTATTTGTCCCAATAGAGAGTTAAATGATGAATAAGACATGGCTACAACTCTCAAAGACCTTACATTATAATGGAGAACAAAAACATGAAACAATTAAATTTTTTAGATTAAACTATATGAAACTGATGATATTCAAATCATAGTGTGTCATATTCTGGAAGAATAAGAAAAGGAAGAAAAGCAAAGGGAAAATGACCTCGGGCACTACTTGATTTTAAAGCTGGGTGCTCTGGAAATGCTTTCAAAGAAGGAATTATTTTCCTTCCCAACACTGTCGTTCTATTTGGCTACCAAAAACTTCCTTTCCCTCCTATTCTTTTTATCATTTTACTTTTGTCTTTTACACATCCTTTTATGTTGCTTATCTTCTTTCATATTTTTTTCTGGCTTAATTTACACTTTGGACTCTATTTGACAGTGTTGTAGCTTTATAATCTCATTTTCAAATTATTCAAATGAAGAAAGTTGGCTTATTAGACATTTGTTGTTTAACTCACCTCTTTATCTTTTCTCCCTTCATTTAGAATTTTTGACCACAGATATCCTTTCTTTTGTTAAAACTCCATGAGAAATGCCAGCTGAAAAATTGTTCAAATATTTATAAATATAAGTGTATTTGTTGGGAAAGAAAAATTTTAGCTGAGTACCATCTTTGTGTGTGTGTGTGTGTGTGTGTGTGTGTGTGTGTGTGTGTTTTGTTTTGTTTTGTTTTTCTTAATCCCCGAAGGCAGGCTGGGCTCCACAGCCTTGATGAGCTCCTTTTGGCAGTGTGAAGACATGCACTGTAGCATCCACTAAGATACCTGTCTCTTCCTAGAATTCATATTGGGAACTGCTTCCTTTGAGGGCATCTTGACCATCTTCTTGAATGAAATCTTGTTTTCGGATAATGTGATGTAATGAAGCCTCAGATCTATGTATAGTTCCTATAATAGTTGCAAAGAAAAAAAATTCTCCTCTTAAAGAGGAATTAAAAATAACTCTTCTTGAAGGCCAATTGTATCTCTATAGAGACAGGCCCACAATTTTAGAATGTGCCATATCTGTAATATTATCCTTTTATAATCATTAATTCACTCAATAAGTATCATTGTACTGGATATTTACATTTGAAAGAATACTGAGTCATGATTCCTCTCAATTATTATACACAGGAAATTATTTCACAGTGTAATAAGGCCTGTGTTATAAATTGCTAAGGGGACCCCTAAGAAAGATACCTAGAGGCCAGATGGAAAATAATAGGATCCAATTGAAGGAAAATTATATTTAGGTCTTACATACCTGCATGGAATGAAAAATGCCTGCTTTTTGCAAAAGGAATGGCATTGAAAGGGATACACCATATTAATGCTGATGCTTGAAAATATCTTTAGGTTTGAGATATTTTTGAATGGGTGAATGGAACCTATTATTTTAATTGTTCCATTTAATTTAAGAGCATAATCAAAAGTAATTTTGTCCTCTGCCTCATCCTGAGAATTCAACAAGCATTTATTTCGAGTATACATTGGTATGTTAGTGGCTTTTCAGAGTTGAGCATATAAAATGTTACAGTCAGATTTGTGTTTTGACTCTGGGTAAAGGAGTCAAAGGCAATCTAATTTGATTATTAGCATTGTGGGTCAGGTAGATTGGATGTCACTAGTTCAGAAGGGAGAAATTAAGTTGATTTGACAGCCCTCCAATTTTGCTTTTACTGTTATTGATTCATTGAATCCTGGCTTTTTATTCAAGGCTTGCTCTTCAAAAAAGGCTATGATGGGCACATGTAGCCTAATCACATTTTTTTTGTCCATTATCTGCAGGTAATGATAAATTTCTCTACCCAGATCAATTTTGGTCCAATTTCCTCTAATAGAATACAACCTAAAGAAGATCTTATATTAAAGGCAGTTTCTTCTACAAGGTATATTAAAAGGACAAAATTAACTAGAAGCATTTTACTTTATAATTTTGGTTTAGATTTATTTGAGGTACAGATACCCTTTCTTTTGTTAAAACTCCATGCTGAAAAATTGTCCAAAAAAGCTAGTGTGTGAGAGTTGAGGGAAAAAAATATTTGCATGATTAATTATAGAAGTTGTTCAGAGAACCATATGTATTTGGAAATGGAAGAGATTTTAGATGCTATTAAAGTTTGTCTTTTCATTCTTCAGACAAAAAGAGGCTCAAAGTTACATTCACCAGAGTATGAAATGCAAGTTGTTCTAAGCCAATTTCTATATATTTTGTCAATTTATCATACAGTGCCCCTCCTCCTTAAAATTGCACTAGCAAACAAATGGTGTATTTCCTCCAGAATATGACCACATATCATAACATTTTAATGGAATTTATAGTTAGTATTTCAACATTTATATTTTTTCATGTCTTTCTTCTTTCAATTAACAAATTAGAAACATAATTGTTTGCCAAGATGCATAGTGAATTATTTTGAAATTAATACTGTGCATGTTCCCAGAAACCAATTATGTTTATAGGATTTGGAGACTGTGATGAACTGAACTCTGATGTATGCAATTAAGAACTTTTTAACCTGTGTATCAGGAGACTTTTTAAGTATTGAAGAGTTAATGCTGGGAAATGAGTTTCATTTAATGTGCATAACTTCAGTGCTATGAAAACATAGGAGGAAAAATAAACTGAGGGTTATGTACAAGGAAAAACACTTATTCTGAGATGTTATTTATTTTGTTGATTTGTGTGTGTGTGAGAGAGAGAAAGAGAGCAGAACTGGAAATTATTAAAAACTAGAGGCCTGGTGCATGGAATTTGTGCATGGAAAGGGTCCCTAGGCCTGGCCAGCGAGCAGGGCCCATTGGAGCCTTCCTTCCCCTGCTGGCTGCCCGCTGGGACCTTCCTTCATTCCGTGCCGCCCCCTGGTGGTCATTGCATGTCATAGCGAGCAGTTGAACTCCCTGATCAGTCAAACTCCCAAGAGGACAATTTGCACATTAGCCTTTTATTATATAGGATTCTGAATAGAGGTATCATGTGATGATAGATGTTGAATCAAAGTTTGCCAAATAATAGAATACATGTTAATTTTTTAAAAATAAAAATATGGATCCATTCCAAGGCTAGTTAGTGGAAAAGAGTCAAGGGAAGGAAGGAGGAAAGAAAGAAAGAGGAAAGAAAAATAAGACATGTGGGTAAGGAAATGAGAAAAGTCAGACTCCAAGACACGCTAGAGCTCAGAAAGTGAAGTGAAGTTTCAGATACCAGGGTTCCAGTCATTTGAACCCTGAGCTTTAGAATGGTAATGTTACTGAGATGATAATTAGCTTATTTAATCTTTTAGAGCCCACCTCCTGCTATTTTACTTTTAAACCTCACTATGCCTCTAAAATGGATAATACCTATGACAGAGCACAGAGAAGTTAAAGGTCATATGAAAATCAACCGAAGGATTAACTGTAGTAAGAGGTTCTCCTCAACTCTTTCTACCTCCCAAATAACATTTAATGCAGTATTTGTGTTGAAAATTCTTACAGCATTTAGTCAGTAAAATTTACTGAAACTAACACAGGCAATCTTTACCTTGAAAGATCATACCTGACTGTAAAATGGCCATGCAAGCTGAAATTGTGTAAAAATCTTAATGAGAAAAATTATGATTGTCTCACGACCCTTAAAAGTTTTAGTCAAAATATTAAAAAATCTCTTACTGTCTGTCATAAATGAACATGGAAATTAAAATTATAGTAAAACTAATATTCATTTAGCACATCTTGTAATTTAAAACATCAGAAACACTGAGAATTAAAGTGCTTTATTACTTTATGAAAAATAATCAGGTCGTTTAAACAGTTATGCCTTTTTCTTGTTATACAAGTTATGCTACAGAGCAGGCATTTTTATACGCCTTTGTAGATTGTCATATTCTTTACAAGTTCAGATCAGCTTCCAACAATTTATTCTTTGTGCTTTCAATGTAATGAAATATCTGTGAGAGTTCCTTTAATGGGAAGTATTTTGCCAGCATCACTTCCTCTGGGACATCTTCATCACTTTCTTCACAATCACTCTCCTCATTATGTCAGCAGGTTTGCCTTCACTGAAATACCTCTGGCTGCGTGTAGAGAGTCTCCGGAAGAGAGGCAGTGTCGACATTTGCACAGACAGCTATTGCTTCTCAAACTCCACTTATGTTCAATTTGAATTTCACTTCCAGCATCGTCACTTTCCAATTTGTTACTGAACTTTGACTTGTAAACTTTACTATTGTGGTAAAAACACTTAACATGAGATCTATTATCTTAACATATTTTTAGTGTATAATAATACATTATTGTAAACTGTTGTACAGATCTCTAGAGCTTATTCATCTCATATAACTGAAACTTCATACACATTGCAAAACAATCCCCCATTTCCCCTCTCCTTAACCCCTGGCAACCACCATACTATTCTTTGCTTCTATGAATTTAATTATTTTAGGTACCTCACATGAGTAGAATCATACAGCATTTGTCTTTCTGTGACTA
The DNA here is from genome assembly GCF_000147115.1 of Myotis lucifugus. Classification (NCBI taxonomy): domain Eukaryota; kingdom Metazoa; phylum Chordata; class Mammalia; order Chiroptera; family Vespertilionidae; genus Myotis; species Myotis lucifugus. The sequence continues at coordinate 191 of NW_005882394.1, read as the reverse complement.
TCTTATTACACTTAGCCATAATGTCCTTAAGATTTGTAGATGTTGAAAATGGCAGAATTTCCTTCATTTTTTAAGATTTAATAGTATTCCATGTTATATATATGCCATATTTTCTTTATCCATTCATCTATCAATTAACATTTAGATTTTTCCACCTTTTGACTATTGTGAATAATGTTCCAATGAACATG
>NW_005882393.1:0-5164 GCF_000147115.1 Myotis lucifugus | reverse complement strand
TACCAAAACCATGGCGGGAAGAAAAAACCTGTTTAACATGATTAAATTCCAGGTAAGAGTTTGTCAGAACAATGGTTTCTGAAACAAAAACATAATTTGAAAACTAGGGAGGCCAGGCTTCTCTCAGGCTTCTGTGCTCAGCGGTGGGTCTCATTTTTCAGTGCATCGAGATGCATGGAGTGAGTACACAATCCTCCGGCCTCCTCCTGCGCAAGTTGAAGCCTCGGGGACACTCCGTGGCCCTGTCGCTGCTCCAGCAGTCATTAAACACAGCAAAGAGCTGGGGAAATGACTGCCAACCTCCTTGCTCCGGAAGCAACAGCCCGCTGCGCTTCCCTTAGGGCTTTAGGCAGCACCAACCCAGCAACACTTGAAGGGATGAGCTGTTTATCTCTGGCCCAGCAGCCCAGTGGGGGCAGAGGGACCATGTGCAACTGGCTGCTGGCAGCTCCCAGGCAGGAGCTGAGATGCCCCTCCACCTCCGTGTCTGTGTTGTCCTTAATGCAGCTAAAATAAGGCAGATATGCATCGTAAAGGCTTAGCAGGCTACGGAAGGGCTGTTGTTTTTTCTGCTGTGTCTGAATCTTGGCTAAAGCCTCAAACTAAACATAGTGGGTGACAAATAGCCCATGTTCTAGAGAATGCTGGACACAGCCGGTGTCACTTCCTGAAAGATGGCAAAGCTGGATGTGAGCCCCCTTCTCTGTTCAGGCTGTAGAAGGGGAGAGAGGAGGGTGCTGACTCCCCCCGCCAGCTCCCCGGCCTCCTGAGGGGCCCAGCATGGTGCATGCAGAGATTCAGGATCAGCACAGGAGGGGAGACTGGCTTCTGACCTCCTGAGGCCGATGTGTGCTGAATTCCAGAAACTTGTAAAAACAACCCCCTTGTGTTAATGAGCAGACAGAAGGGAGATTACACCTGTGCAATATGAGTTGCAATTATCCCCCTAGTTCAGCAGTTCTCAACCTATGGGTCGCGACCCCTTTGGGGGTCAAACAACCCTTTCACAGGGGTCGCCTAAGACCATCAGAAAACACATATGTAATTACATATTGTTGTTGTGATTAATCACTATGCTTTAATTATGTTCCATTTGTAACAATGAAAATACATCCTGCATATCAGATATTTACATTACGATTCATAACAGTAGCAAAATTACAGTTATGAAGTAGCAACGAAAATAATTTTATGGTTGGGGGGTCACCACAACATGAGGAACTGTATTAAAGGGTTGCGGCATTAGGAAGGTTGAGAACCACTGCCCTAGTTTGACGCTTGTCTTTTCTACTTTGTTCATGGTGTTTTTGACTTTTATGTAGTCACATTTATCATTTATTTCCTTTCCGACCTCTGGATGTGCCTCCAGGAGTGTATGTAAAATGAACCCTGACTCCCAGGGCTGAGGCTGCCGTGATGGCTGGGCAAGGGACACGGTCAGTGGGGGTAGCTGCTCCCTTGCCTTTCAGCGGGGAAGAGAGCCCGGTGAAGCGCACTGTGCTTGAAGGCACTGGGAGAAGGGACTGAAGCGGGCAGGACCATGAGGTCTGCTGGGGGTGGGGCACAGTCCACATTAGGGGTGGTGCTCAGAGGACTCCATGGAAGAGGCAACTTTGGGAAACTGCCCTGACAAAGGCAACTGGAGAGGGAAGCAAGAAGTGCAAAGAGCGTGGGCTGCCTGAAGAAGCCTCAGCTTCTGTGCCCCTTGTCCCCTGCCCAGCCCCGAGGAGCCTGAGCCAGGGGATAAAGGGGGTGGGGGAGGAGTGGAGCAGGAGAATGACCTCACAGAGGGTGCTCCCCCTTCCACACCCTCACTCCAGGCTGGAGCTGATGGGAGGGACCAAGTTTTAAATTGCATATCAAATTAAAGTTTTCGATATAAATTGGATTAGTTGTTCTAATAACTTGAGATGAGACTTCTTTTTAATGCCTGAAAGGAACTGGAAACTATGAGTGTCACCAAGTGGCAGGGATGTGGGACCGAAGGCCCTGGCGGGAGAAAAACAAGGGGCTTTTCTGGTGGAACAAGCTGAGTCCAGGCTGCTGGAGGAGCTGGTTGAGCTCAATCTTCCTGAGCCTTAGACGCCTCCCCGGTTAAATGGAGATAACAACACTCACCTCCTAGAGGCGTTTTGAAGGCTAAAATGAAAGCAGTCATGTGAAGGTATAGTGTCTGGCACTTGGGAGTGCCCAGCCTATGTCAACATCACTGAACAGGGGTCCCTCCCTACCATCTCTGAACCAACAGATTTCAGAACAGCAGAGCTGGGGAGGCCGTGGAGAGCCGTAGTCCACCATCCTCGCACTACACAAGACAAGTCAGGGCCCAGCCCCCTTGGTAGTGCCAGGAGCTGCCAGATAAATGAAGGCATTAGCACAAGTTTTCACTCACCCAGCAAACCTGCACCAGGATCTGTGAGTGGGGCTGGATATGGATCTGGGAACCACCAGCTCTGTCCTCACTGAGCTCCCAACCCAACGAGGGAGGCAGAGCTCTGGGTGTGCCTGGGGATGCTGGAAGGCTTCGTGGAATGGTTCATCAGGTTGTGCAATGTATGGGCAAGGACGGAGGTCCATTCAGGATTTCCCCTGCCCCCTCTCCCGGGAGACCTCTCTTTCAGGGTATCCAATTTTTAGTTCCCTAGCTCTCTCAGGCTGACAGAAGGTCCTCCCTCACCTGGCTTTTGCCTTCAAGGACCTTCTCACACTGCACACAAGTCAAGGTTCTTAGGCAAGAGCTTTCTTGACACAAATGAAGAAAGGATCACATGGGAAAGCATTTGCCAACCACTAGTTTGCACATCTCTGCTCTTTTCATAATGTAACAGTCCTGCTGATCAACCCTACTCTTCCCACCCTGATTCTCTGCTTATAAATTTTTACAACAGGAAGGTCACTGTGAGTAGCAGTGAGAAGAGGGGGCTGTAAGGCACAGGGTTTCCCTGAAGAGAGCAAAGAAAACAGAGCTCAAGGCTTAGCTCCTGGTCAGGGTATTAAACTTCACATTCGAGTAACATCATTTACACAGTGATCTCAAAGCATTGAGGAGGAAGGACATGAACTGCATTTTTTAAAAATCAGGTAATTTTAGTCTGAATTCAATGTTCACATAAGTAATGCCAGGGATAAGCACTTACCCTTTTGGATACAAAACCAATTAAATATAGCCATGGCAGTACAGTGGCTTGAATGTGTCAGGGAGATAAGACCCAGTGACAACTAATGGGAGCTCCTATCTGCAGTTGGCAAAACTTTCAGTGGCTCTCAAAGCCCAGTACTGAAGGACTGGCCACTAGACAACCCCTTCTAAGCCAAAGGCACTGGAAGACAGAGGACAAAGCCTTCAGAACAAACTGGGAATTGATGAGAAAGAAACCACAGAAATGAAGATGTATTTTAGAAACAGCATGCCTACACTTACCCAATTATTTGATACTTTCAGGTAGGATGATGATCCAATCTTAAACCAGGGATTACAAATCTGGGGTCCGTAGGTCAAATCTAGGCCATGTGTGTTTGTTAGTCCATGTGTATGTGATGTGAATTAGTTGCCAATATTAAAAATTGGAATACTTAACAAAAAATATGACTTCTGGATTTTATTAAAAACTTGGAAGATCGCAAAGATTTAAATATTTAAAAATGAAACTATTATATGAGAAGAAGAAATCATTGAAGGTTATTTTATAACCTCCACCTAAAGAAGGCTTTTATAATTTGGACCCAGAACCCAAAAGTTAGAAGAAAAATTGATAAATTTGACTACATAAAAATCAAAAAACATCATAAGCAAAGTAAAAAAAAGACAAACAATAAACTAGGGTGAAAATTGTAACTCATATTGCACAGACATAATCTTCAATATATAAAGACTTCAAGAAATCAATAAGTAAAAGATCAACAATCCAATAAGAAATAAGTAAACGATATAAACTGACAGTTCACAACAAATGAAATACAAGTGGCTTTACATACTGAAAAGATGTGCAGCTCCAGTCATCATTTTTTTTAAATATTGAGATGCCACTTTTCATGTGTTGGAATGGCAAAATCCAAAACCTTGATGATACCCACTGTTGGCAGGGCTGTGGGAGATTGCTGCGCCTCCTCCAGGAAATTAAACAACAACCACTTTGTGCCACAGCCCAGAAGCCATGTGACTTTCGATCACATATCCCAATGACTAGTTCCCTGGGGAGTATCATATCTGGATTCTGAAGATGGAAAACGAGAACTTTGGATCCTATTTATCATTTAACTCGAACAAGCTGCTCTCCTGTAATTAGGCAAGGGTTCTGGTTAGAAATCAAAGAGTTTCCTCAGTAATCCTAGTTGCATGTGCTCTGCTATTTCTTATTCAGAGAGAAGAAGGGGAAAAGCAGCCAGAAGGATGGAGAAAGTCAAGTTCAATGCACTAGAAGCCGAGTAGAGATACACACGCTTTATCTCATTTCCTCCCCACAACAAGCCCAAGATCATTGCCATCCTCTTTTTGTTGAGGAGGAGACAGACCCAGAGCAGCCATGAGGCGTGACATTCTTTGACAGATGTGGGCAGGGAGGAGCTGAACAAAGAAGCCACAGCCTGGATTCATGGGAGGAAAAGCTTAGTTTGATGTGGGTCGCTCTGGCTGAAGGAGTGAAAGAAACTTGGAAGCTAAGGGTGTCCTGCTCAGCTGCTGAGACGTCTCAATCACATTGTAGCAGGGTGCCATGCCAGCGATTTAATTTGTGCTTTTCTTTAATCCTCTTCTGTAGGGAGAAAGGTGCCAAGACCAGTCTTAAATGGCTGCTCTAAGTAAAGGAAATAGCAGTGGTGAACCCCTTAAATGCCACTGCTTCCTCGGATTAGAGAAGAAGCATGACCAACCCTTTGCACTGCATAAATCATTAAGTCCCTGGACAACGACAATGTGGTGGGGTGGGGCTGGGGTCAGATAGGACCTCAAGAGGGATACAAATTTCCTGCTAACCCAGTAGTTGGGGAGGAGTCAATCAATTCATTAGAGAAAAAAAAAAGGTAAGATTGTGCTCTGAGCTGTGAAGAGGCTCTCACTGGGTATTTGGTTTCCCTCTCCCCAAACCCAGAGTCATATTCCTCTCTTGGAAGTTCGCCATGAGAGACACTGGGATTCCTGCTGACCTGAGCCTCCTCGTCAATGGAG
>NW_005882392.1:0-5164 GCF_000147115.1 Myotis lucifugus | reverse complement strand
ACCAATCAATGATTCTTTCTCATTGATGTTTCTCGCTCTCTCCCTTCCTTTCTGAAATAAATAAAAATGTATTTAAAAAATATATAAATGTATATGAAGCTCTGGTGATGGGGTGGCTCAGTTGGAGCATTGTCCTATACAACAGAAGGTTGCAGGTTCAATTCCCGCTGAGGCACTCACGGGAGGCGCAACTGATGGATGCTTCTCTCCCTTTCTCTCTCCCTTTCTTTCTCCTTCCTCTCCCTCTCCCTCCACCCTCCCTCTCTCCTCTCTCATTCTTCCCTCCCCCCCCCCCTTTTCTCTAAAATGAATAAAAACATATCCTTGGGTGAAGATTTTAAAAAAAAGGAAAATATAGGATGTAATGAATGCAGTTGGTAGGCCAGTAATTGATTTGGTTGTGACCAGGTGGTTTAGCTATAGTTAAGAGATGAGAGAGAATCATTGACTGGCTGCCTCCTGCACAGTGGTGGCCCTTCATCCTGTCTTTAGTATCTTTACAACATTCTCTGAATTTCCCTAGTCTCCCATTTTACCTGATGAGACCAAAAGACCTCAGACATGTACATCAAGTTTTTTATACCTATAGAAAAAGATATGGAAGGATGAGTATGCTCTTATGGTAAATCTGTAACAGATGAACTGAAAACTTGTGGATGTAGATTACTGCGTGGGTAACACCTTTGTATTGAATTTTTAATTTTGGGGGTTCACTTTCAAATACTGGAGTTTACAAAGTACTTCCCGACACAAGCTCTAAAAGACAGGGCTTCCTTTGTTTCTCATTCCTTCAGAGAACATAATTTGATCCAGCGGGTTTGGTAGAATTTTTCAGTGTAGCATTCAGCAAGGCTTGTTAATATACAACTTTGTATTTAGATTTGTTTATTTACGTTTACGTTTTTTTGTGTGTTTTTTTACGTATTGATGTTCTTGGTGAACGGAGGCGCAGAGATGAGTCGGACAACAGGATACGGAGAAGCAGAGGGCTACCGCTCGCTCAGGCGAATAGCAAAGATCCTCTGAGCCCTCATGGCTTTTATTGGGGGTGAGCACAGCAAATAACAATGGAGTACAGCAAGTGACAATGATTAACAATGGGGTACAGCAAGTGACAATGATTAACAAACATGCTTTATGAAATCATCAAAGCTAAGTTATACATTACACTATTAATTTCCTATATTATACAAAGACTCTTTCCACCTGCAGCAGTGCACCCTCCCCTGAACTTTCTATGCCCTCATGGACTATTCATCACCTCAAGGAAAGTTCTGCCTCGGAACAATAAGTCTCGCGTGCAAGACTTTGTTCTGACGCGGCCCGCTTGCAGGCTCACGCCTTCTCCCGGCAGAGCGTCCTCTTCTAGTTAACTTCTTTCTGCTTGACCGCTACATTTCCCCCTTTTTTGTTTTGCTTCAGGTTCATGACAGAAAAAAATAGCACTGCGTTAATTGTTCACTGCTGCGGCTTTACGCGATCTTCTGCAGACTAAATATAGAACAAAGCAAAGTATCAATACTAGCAATAACAACCCTGAGGAGGTTCCCATTAATGCTTGAATATGTGGAATAGGATTCATATTCTGTATCTCATTTATAAGACCTTGTAAAACTTGCTGTCCGGTTACCTCCTCTAATTTCTTTTGAAATGTTGTGTGAATGTGATCTTGAAGATCAATAATTTCTTGTGTTAAATTGCCATTATTCAATAAGTGTTTCTTAACCTTATCCCAAGGAAAAGCTGTCTCATTGTAAGGCACAGACCAGTATGGTTCCAATCACATTTTAACTGTAATCACCTTTGCAGGCTCACAATTTGGTCCTCTAATAAAGCTACCGTTTGTTCAAGATCGGCTATTTGTTCATTAATTTCACTATCAATTTTCCGTTGAGAACTCCATAACTGTTCTGAATCTTTATGCCATTCCTGAACAAAAGTAGCAGTTTGGACCGATCGCTGCAATGCCACCCCAGCTGTCGCTGCAGTTGCTGTCACACAGCAATCAATCCTAGAATTATAGCAATTAGTATGCCAATAAACCTTTTTGACCTTTTTAATATTTCTTCTGCAATGGCTTGGAGAGCTCCAGCTAGAGAACTTTCCTGCCATCGTCGATTTATCTGCACAGGTAACCATACTCCCATTCTGGCTCGCAATAGATACAAGCTCTCTCTATTGTGATTAAAAAGTACAGAGTTATTTACACAGGTTAACAAAGTACAATTAAAACAAGATATTTCTCCAGTAGTTTGATTCCATTGGACTGGACCCTTTTTTCATCTGGTTTCAAAGGCCCACAATCTTTAAAAAGTCCAGGTATCTAATTAGAGTCATTAGTTACAGGGCCTTCCATGGGCAGTCACAAGGCATTCCCCTTCTTGGCATAGGCGTTTCACCTGTCCCCATGTAGGTGGAGGGGTGTTTCGGGTGCGAGGCAACTGCGTGCGAATTGTTTGTTCTCTCTGGATGGTTAGCTGTGCAAACCGGTCTTCTAGTCCCGCCTCGTCACGCTTCCTCTTGCTCGCCATGCCTTAGCTTGATTTTTTTTTATCAGGAATCTAGAACTTCTTAGTTCCTGTGGAAACATAAGCATAGCCTCGACCCCACCTTAAAACGGTAGTCGGGCACCATTGATTAGTAGTGACATCTTGATACATGACAGGTTGTTCTACCGGGACCTCCTTTTTATGTCCCCAATGCATTTTGGCAGCTGACACTGCATCTGTATTCAAATTTAAAAAATTTAAAGTATATAGAGCTCTTAATAATCTTTGTCGGGGAGTCTGGCCTGATACCAGCTCTTCTCCCCCTTTTTGTTTTTGTAGCATTTCCTTAAGGGTTTGGTTCTGTTGTTCAATAATTGTTTGACCTGTACTGTTTCTAGGAATTTCTGTAATATGTTTAATATCAAATTGTTGAAAAAAATGGTGACACTTACTTGATAAATATGCTGAGCCATTGTCAGTTTTAATGGCTCGGCGCTTGCCCATTACAGCAAAGGCTTTAATGCTGGATTTGGAATTCCAGGTTGTAAAGGTTCTATAGGTTTAATGATTTTATTAATCCTTCTTAAATCTGTTAATATTCTCCATTTACCTGATTTTTTTCTTTATAACAAAGACAGGGGAATTTTATGGACTAGAGCTGGCTTTTATATGCTCTAGTTGTATTTGTTCTTTGATAATAATTTGGAGCGCTTCCAACTTTTCTCTTGTTCGGGGCCATTGCTCTACCTATACTGGTTTAGTTGTTTTTCATTTTAATGGTAGGACGTAGCGCTTTGAAGTGGCCCCCTTAATAAATTTTGGTCCTGAACACTGGTGCCAGTGACGCCAGCACCAGCTTGACAAATCATTTGTCTATGACCTTTCTGTAAGGAAGGTATAGTAATTGTAGCCTTCCACTGTTGTAAAAGATCCCTTCCCCACAAAGATAGTGCAATGGAGGCAACATATGGCTGTATTTTGCCTTTTTGTCCTTCAGGCCCTTGACATTCAAGTACATTAGAGCTTTGTAAAATTTTAGTGAGGTTTACAACCTGTAAAAGTTGCATTCATCTTGTGCACCGGCCAAGATTGAGGCCAGTGCAAAGTAAAAATTATAGTTACATTAGCCCTAGAATCCACTAGGTTGATAATTTTTATTCCCTCTGGGAATAAACTGTAAAAATTGAGGTCTTTGGCCTCCCAAGACTGTATGCTAAAAAACCTTTTTTCCTATGCTACTAAATCTTCTAGTTTGTTTAACTGGTGCTGTATGCCCTATTTGTTTATAGGGAAGTAATAATAACTGTGCCATTTTTTCTCCAGCCTTTATATTTATAATACTAAAAGCAGACATCATAACTAATATTTCTCCTTCATAATTTGTATTAATAACTCCGGGAGCATGTTTAGCTTTCCCTTGTGGGACTTTTGCCTTCAGACAATTTTTTTTTTCGTATGTCCCACTTTCCCACATTCATAGCATTTAGCAGGATGGGAATTGCAGTTTTTAATGCATCAGCAAGAAGATTAGCATTATTATTAATTATTTATATAAGATTTTAATAATATTATTATTATTATTATATTATTTATATAACTTTAGAAAATGATTGGACTGGGATGCTAGCCTCCTCTATTTTTGACCAAGCCTTTAAGCAACAAGTTCTAATTTGTGCAATAACAGCATTCTCTAACAGCACCTGTTGCTGTAAGCTACTATGTGTTCCAGTTCCTGTTAACTGGTCAAAATTACATCTAGGTGGGTTTTCTTGGGCGTTAATCATCGCCACTCTCCTGGCTTCTTCCCACCACCAGGATTTAAATTGCAGATATTGCCCTGGGGCTAATACTGCCTTAGCTATAGCATTCCAAGTATAAGGAATTAATTTATAATCTGTATAAATTAATTTTATATTAATTAATATATAAAAATTAATAACATATATAGTTATATATAATAATATTATAATTAATAATACATATAACCCTTGAGGGTATTGAGCATTAGCAGCTCTTTGTGTCCTCAGGAGGTGGGTGGAGGCTCAGCTGCTAACACCATCTTAATGGCTAGTGCCGCTTTATTTTCACTTTTCGGTGGCGGTGCAGCCAATTCCTGAGGGCTTTTATTCTCTTTCTTTTCCTTACTACTGTAAGTAATAATTCTTTTAAACTCCCTAAAAGTTCCTTCATCTCTGTTTCCCTTCTCGCCACTCTTCTTTTCCTTAACTTAGGGCGAGGGCATCGATCATCTTCCCGAACCAGCAGAAGAGGAATCATCCAGCTCTGAATCGCTGGCTGAGGTTATTCTTTCATAACCCCCTACTTCATTTTTAACCCTAGCTTTCTGTCTTTTACTTGACTCCCTCGGTTCAGTGACCTCTAACGGGAGCGGCTCAGGTGGTAGTGATTTCCCAGGAGGGAGAGGCTCAGGATTTAAACATTCAGCTCCTGGAGCAGCACTTTGTGACTTCATAAAAATTTCTTCACAATCTTCAGAATCAGACTGAAAAGGCTGTAAAGCTAACGTTACTAAATTAAAAACAGCCCATACATCAGCCTCTATAGCATTTCCCTGTTGGTGAGCCCTTCTTAATGACCTTCCAATTTGTTTCCACAACTTAAGATTTAACTGCTGTTTTCCTTCTGGGTTAAACCAATAACAGTGCTGCTGAATT
>NW_005882391.1:0-5164 GCF_000147115.1 Myotis lucifugus | reverse complement strand
ACCTGCCAATATGTGTGTATTACACACTTGCCATCACTCACTTCACGTCATCTACACCCACGAGCACACACGCATATTCACACAGACACAGGTGGACCTCCAGTGCTCCCATGTGCCTTCAGATGGACACATGGCCATGTTCCTGTATGCACACACAGACCCACCCGGGTGCATGTAGTGAATGGCAGAGGAACTCCTGTCCAGGGCTGCTCTGGGTGCCCTCCTGAGCCTGGGTGCGCTCCTTGTGAAAGGGTCACAGTGGGTCAGGGTGCAGCCTGGGCTCCTCACCAGCCCTTTGGGGCTGGAGCACAGCCCTCTCAGGAGCCCTGAAGGCTTCTATTCAAGAACCCAGAAGTCAAAGGGATGGAAAATGAGCCCGGGCAGCATGGCCCAGTGGTTGAGCGTTGGCCTATGAACCAGGAGATCATGGGTCGATTCCTGGTCAGGGCATGTGCCTGGGCTATGGGCTTGATCCCCATTCCGGGGTGTGCAGGAGGCAGCCAATCAATGATTCTCTGTCATCATTGATGTTTCTATCTCTCTCTCCCTCTCCCTTCCTCTCTAAAATCAATAAAAATATATTAAAGCACACACACACACACACACACACACACACACACACACAAAGAATGGAAAATGAGATGGAATGAAACCATATAGTTGAATGTCACACAGGTGATGCTTTTATAAATTGTATTCCCATCTTAGAGATGAGGAACTGGAAACCCTGAAAAAGGAAGTGACTTTCCCTTGTCCACCTGGACAGTCATGGCCAAGGCGGGGCTGAATACCTGGCCCTCTTACTCCCAGACAGACCTCTCTCCTGCACTGACTCTCTCCGGCCCCTGACGCCCATGCACACCTGTCAGCTGTCCTTGTCCTCTCTCCCAGCTCTCCAGCCTCACCCACATGCACACCTAGAGGACAGCACTGGGCGCACACAGTGCAGAGATTAGCACAGCGCTGCCCTCAGATGGCCCACCCTCTCCTCTTCTTTCCCACATCCACACCCGGCACGGACCTCCCTGTCAATGCCACATGCCCTGCTGTTATGCAGGGTCCACAGTGAGATCAGTGAGCACCTTCCTTGTTTCCAGCTCTCAGAGGCTGCAGATGCCAAAGCTTCCCAGTCCCACTCAGTAACTGGGAAACCGATTCAGCCATGCAATATGGGGTGATATAGGAAGTACACGTCTCAGCTTTAGTGTGAGATCAGATAAGAGTGACTCCCCAACTCTACATATGATGGTCACATGATGTTGAGCCTCTTATTTAACCTCTCTGAGCCCAGTGTTCTCACCTGTAACTAGACAGGCAGATCAATCTCCCAGAGCGCACTGCGGAGCCGGGGTCTAACCATTGTCCTCCCTGGTGCTCTGAGGCCCTATATGGGAGACCTGGGGCTCTGGTTGGAGCACAAAGGTCTCAGAGCCATGGAGCTTTGGCAGGTGTTCCCAGAACCCCAACCTGACTGTGCTCTCCTCCTAGTGGAGCTCTTCCCCAACGGCCGAGGTGTTGGCCAGAAGGTCTTCAAGTCAGCAGGCTTTCAGAAACCTTTCCAGGAGGCACAGCAAGTGTGCGTACAGGCCGGGGGGCAGCTGCCCTCCCCACGCTCTGCAGCTGAGAACAAGGCCTTGCAACAGCTGATCGAGGTTGAGAACAAGGGTGCTGCGTTCCTGAGCATGACTGACTCCAAGACAGAGGGCAAGTTCATCTACCCAGGAGGGGAGCCCCTGGTCTATTCCAACTGGAACCCCGGGGAGCCCAACAACAAGGGCGGCAATGAGGACTGTGTGGAGCTCTTCACCAACGGCAAGTGGAATGACATACCCTGTGAAGAGAAGCGCCTTGTGATCTGCGAGTTCTGAGCCCACAGGGTGGGTGGGGCAGCCAAGGTCCAGGAGCCTGGCCCAGACCCGTGTGCTGCTGACATGACAAGGAAGAGCTGAGGGCTCTGTGGCCAGGTTTCTGCAGAGTCATGGGATGAGGCCAGCCAAGGGCTCCCATGGAACTCCTCTCCCAGAATAAAATATGAAATTGTTTTCACATACTGTCTGCTCTGTCAGAGGAAGAAGGGCCAGCCTGCTTTCCCAGTTGCAAGAGATAAAATTAGGCCCCAAAATCTAAAAGCTCCTCCTCAGCCCTCTGCCTCCTCAAAATGTCAACCCAGCTAGTCACTCCCTCCTCTGTCACTCCCTCCTCTGTCACTCCCTCCTCTGTCACTCCCTCCTCTGTCACTCCCTCCTCTGTCACTCCCTCCTCTTGCTTTGGTGTCCCCTTATGGCAGTTCCTTATCTTCCTCTTTTGCTAGCCCCTCCCCCTCTTCTTGACCAGTTAATGGCAACCTGCTCAAGCCTTAGCTCTCCATTCTCTCCCCTCCTCACCCTCACTCCAGGGATGAGCTCATTCTGTCCAGGGCTCAGATCCCTGGCACCCACATTACATGCCTGCTCAGGACTTCCCAGAGCCCCGGACCCCTTGGCCAATGCCAGCTGGAGCCCCAGGGCTGGGCGGTTCCAGTGGCTGCTCCTTGTTTCAAGGCCTGAGCCCCGGAAGGAGCACAGCGCCGTGGGCTGACCTGGCAGGTCATCTGCCTCCCTGGCAGGACTGTGTGGCCCAGTTGAGTAGCCTCCTCCGCATCCCTGCACACCAGGACCTCATTCTACCCTGTCATTGTGACTGCCTGTCGGCTCATGGGAGGGAGTCCCACCTGCACAATCCCCATTCCAGCTGAGATCTCAGGCACAGAGGGTCCAGCCACGCTCAGGTTCACCCCCAGCCCTCCCCTGGCTTCAGTCCAGGAGGTTCTTCCCCCAGGCCGCCTCAGAGACAGCTGGACAGTCCCTTCACCTCCTCCCATAGAGGGGAGTGGGGGGTGGCTTGCTCTAGACCCCAGTGCTACAACTTGGTCACATGAAAGGTCATCTGATCCTAAACCTTATACTTCTGGCCGGTCAACTTTCAACCAAAGGCCTCTGTATACCAGTTGAGTTTAATGACACTTGTGCTTAAGAAATTGGAAGGACACCTGGATGAAGCCCAGGCTCATAGGAGAGGCAACAAGACAGGAAACCAGCCCTCCTTTGTTCCCAGGGACCGGAGGCCACACCCCTCTTCCCAACACTCAGCAGCCACACCTCAGATGTAGGACAGCAGGTCTGAAAGCAAAAAGCCACATCTAATAACCATGGTGTCAGATGGGTATGGGATTGATCGGGATGATCACTTAGTAGGTTATGTAATGACTAATCACTGGGATGTACACCTGAAGTTAATATCACACAGTATGTCACCTATAATTTAAAAATGAAAAATAATTTAAATAAATAAAGTGATTATTGACAGGTTAAAAAAAGAAAAGGAAAACAAAAACCACACCTCCCAACAGCACACAGCTGTCTCTCTGCTGAGACCTTTTGCCTGTTACTGAAAAAAAAAGCCCCAAGTCCTGGCAGCTTCTGAAATATGTCAGTTATGCAACAGGGAGCAAATAATCTTCAATTCAGGAGTCAAACCTGGACACCATCCGCCAGGAAGCTTAGAAAGGTATTTCATTGCAAATACAAAGGAAAAAGCAGTGGATATGGTTTAAGCCCAAGGAGGCATTTTTTCTAAGAATGAAGAGTTCTGAGGTGGCTCAAGGACTGCGGGTGCACAAGCAGCACTGTGCGGTCTCCCTGCTTCTGCCTCTGTGCATCCTCGCCTCTCTTCCTCCTTCTCCCACCACCTTCTTCTGCTTCAGGCTCTCAGCTGCCCAAGCACAGAGTCATGTGTCACACAGAGATCAGAAACGCTTGCTGGATATCAGGTCAAAATTCCTGTGGAAGTGAATCTGCCTGTCTCAGATGCCCACCTTTGTCCCAATAGACTAGGCCTGGGGGTGGACCACGCAGCACAGTATGGTCAATGGTACCCATGGAAGGTCATGGTGGTCTGGCAGTCCCTCTAAAAGTGACCACTTTCCATCCAAGCAAGTAAGGCAACCTATTTTTTTTAACAAGAGTGGAGGGAAATGGCAAAACTGACTCAATAGGAAGAAAAGATGTGTCCTGTGGGGTTGAAGGCCAGGAATATGGAGACCCCGGGCCCTGGGAGAAGCTTTAGATCCACCTCAGCACGGGGTCTGGTTCGCTCTCCAGCACAGAGAACAAGTAAGGAGGGTCATTTGGGTTCTGTAGACACAGCGTAGCCCGGTGAAAGCCAAGGACTAAGGCAAGTATTTCAGAAAATTCAGGATTTCACCCTTTCTTGGCACAGAGACCTCTCCTACACTCACATTCATGGACAGAGGTGAACACGGACATTAAACAGCATTAGTCCTGCTGTAAGACTAATAGTAGCCTTGGTCCCTAGTGTAGTAGCCTGGGTGCCAAGTGAAGCCAGGGCTGCGTGACTCTGACCTCTCAGGAGATGCTATGACCCTCACAGCCCCAGCTGACATCCTGGGAGCAGCCTGGGGTCCTTCCACGTGGGAGGGTGACAACCACAGCAGCTCCATGGGGAAGCCCCTACTCAGTTCCATAGTATATTCTCAGATCACCTCCTGGTTCTCAACCCTCCTGCTACTCAACCAACCCACTTCCCAGCATGAACTGACAGTGGGGCGCACTCTGATGTTTGTTGGTGTTAGGGTCTTCTATCTTTGTTCTGAATTCCCTTGATACAAAACACTGAGAACTGAGTTGCGTAAGTGCAGGGCATTCTTAATCACTCTTATCTTCTGGTTATCCTTAATTCAAGCTTAATGGTGTGCTTGTCTTTTTCAAGCTACCAGTGTTTACTAGAGCCAAGAACCCAGGTATCTACTAGAGGGGGCAACATATTTATAAGCTAAATATCTATCCAGGCACCTCGTCATACCTTCATAGATGCTATAAGCCCTGAACATCCCTGATATGAGGGATAAGCTGAGGAACTGTGTTCGTCCACACAATAGAGGCGCTCAACAGGAAGATCTGCAAAGATTGGATGATTGTAAAACATTTTAACCAGGAGAATAGAGGAGAGCCATCTCTTAGTGGGATCAAGAAGCTACTGAGAGACCAAGACACTTATTATTGTCCACGCTGTGTCTATTAGGCCCCCTGATGGCCAATAGCAGGTGTCTTCTCGTAGGCTTTACTGTTGCGGCTTTTGTGTGTCTGTGAATATTTTAATACGAGAG
>NW_005882390.1:0-5165 GCF_000147115.1 Myotis lucifugus | reverse complement strand
ATCCTCTCTAGTTAAGTTTTCTTTGTTTTAATGTGACACCTTAATGTGATTATACAAATGTCACTTTAAAAGGGAACTGACAGTACTTCTTAAAGGCCAACCACACTAGGATGAAGACAGGAAAGAAAAGACCCCTTCACCAGCCCTCCAATGGGGAAAATGGGGTAAGTCTGTTGCATAGACACAGCTATAGGCAAGGGAGGAAATGACATGGCAGCCCCCTTCCTTGCATTACCTACTAAGTTATGCTTAGAGCCTTCTAATGGCTTTTTATCACGCGATCGAGGAGACTTGGGTGTCTTAAGTTTCCTTCAATCCCAGCACTCTGGAAATGTTCCCTTTCCTCTGCTCCCACACTTGTTGAGTTTAATTGTCTATTCTGTACAAGGTACCTGTGAAAGGGCCAAAGAAATCAGCACCAGCTCTTCCATGAGCTTATAATCTTCGAATGCATGTGAGCTGCACAAGTCCAAGGTCAAATTAAATGATAAATGTTCCAAGGGAGCACAGAACAAGGAGTGATGAATTCTGATGGAGGTGTCGGGAGGCACTGTGGAGGCAATAGCTTTGGGAAATGGTGATATTCCAGTACACAGGGGCTGGGAAGGACTGGCATTTCCGGCTGCTCTGTGCTTGCATAACATAGGAGTTTGTCCTGCCAGGATTACTGCTCCACCACCTGATGGACGTGTGCACAACCACCCACTGACTGAGGGAAGGTCTATCGCTCTATCTGGTCTTTCTGCAGGAAGTTTACAGGCAATGCAATAAACTGCACAATGCTTTTGGGGATGCTTTTCAGTAAAAACTTTCTTCTTGCTAGGAAGAAAGATATTTCAATTTGCTTGTGCCTTTACACATTCTAAGTTGCATTACTAAATACATCTCCTTCCCTTGTGCATCACTGGACCAAGGGGAGTTTCACGTCTCTTCCCATTTCATAGCTCTCTTCACCTGAAATCCCACAGCTGTACCTGGTCGTTAGCACTAGAAGGCAGGGGGTACCTAATAGTTGAATAGAAAGCCCTGGAGAAGAGGCATTTGATAGCAAGGGGACAACTTCCAATTCACATTGCTAAAGCAGGAAGAGACAAGCAAAAACCACTTACAGGTAAGGTTGCTGCAAAATAGGAGAGCCTCCCAGGTAGCCCTTGGCCCACAAAGTAAGTCAACAAAACATCACTCCTGCCACCAAGTATTCAGAGAGGAGAGGGAGGAGCACAAAAGTATATTTGCCAAATGAAATTAACAAAGTTAATTCACTTCAAGGAGAGCTATATATCTCCTGAATGCTCAGCATTTGTTTCTATATGTACATTAACAATCAAACAGAATGAGAGAAAGAACTAAAATTACAGTGAGTCGAGTTCAGGCAGCACGAATACCTGTACTTGGAGCAACTGCAATGGGACTGAGAGTGACCTGTAGCTCCATCAGCTCCAACACAGAAGGTGGCCAGGATAACCCATGTTCACTAGACCCCTATCACATGCCAGGCCCAGGGAATACAAAGTTCAATACAAACACACACACGCATGCACGCACAGAGTCCCTTCCCTCAGAAAGTTTATGATCTAGTGGGAGAACAGACATTCAAGCAATCATACAAAAACAAATCCAAACCATACTAAGTGTGATGAATGCAAAATACTGGGCATTTGAAAAAGTGCAACAGAGAGAAGTGATTGGTTAGTGGGGCTTCCCTAACAAAGTGATGTGATCTGAAGGAGGTGCAGAAAGGAAGGGAGATGGAAATAAGCATGGCCTACTGTAGTCAGTACTGCCCAGGCATTACAAATGGCCAGGTGTCCCTCCCACCAGGTGGGGTGTAGCTGCCTAGAGTGGAGATGCCTGAGTCTGCACTCCAGCTGTGCAGGGAACATTGTGGGGATCCCTGGGCCTGAGTCCCCACCCCATCCTTGGCCTAAGCCCAGCCAGGTTCTTTCTCTAACTATTGAGAATAACAACAGTCTGTCACAGAAAGGGCTGAACAACAGTGAGCCCTCAATGAATGTTAGCCATTATTATTAGTGAGTGGGCCAAGAATTGGAAGGTGCCTTCATACCTTATTCCCACCATCAAAAATGGTCAAGCCCTAGCAGGTTCGGCTCAGTGGATAGAGCGTCAACCTGCGGACTGAAGGGTCCCGGTTCGATTCCAGTCAAGGGCATAAGCCCGAGTTTTGGGCTCAATCCCCAGTGGGGGGGGGGGGGGCATGCAGGGGGCAGCCAATCAATGATTCCCATCATTGATGTTTCTATCTCTCCCTCTCCCTTCCTCTTTGAAATCAATAAAAATATATATTTTTTAAAAAAGGAATGGTCAATAATTGATAGATAGGTTCCTGTACTTTTCCTATTTAATAAACAAGAGATGAAATCCATAAAATGAGTTTCATTCTTCTCAACAGACACTTTTGCTGCTTTGACAAAATCGCTAAAGATCTTCAAGAGAAGCCCTGGACCAAAAGGAAACAACCAATATTTGTAGTTGCTATTTTAGGATTTGCAGGGGGCAGACCAGGGCAAACAACTGCAGCCAGCTCAATACATATCCTGGTTTGCTTCAAACAATCCCAGACTATGTCTACAGTCTACTGTAATTTCTGGTCATGCCCCCTTCACTGTCACCCTGAGCAATGGGGCAGTTCTTGTTCCATTGTGCTGTCACCTTCCATGGGCAGCAGCAGGGGGCCTGCAGCTGCCAAAAGCTCAGTAAGAACCTCCCTATTCTGCTGCCACTCCATTAAGCTTGGCACTGGATGTTCTTCAAATTATTTTCAGACATGAACTGTATGTTCCAAATCTCCCAGGCCAAGGTAATGGGGGAAACTGTATGAATGGCATGGACAAGAATATAAGACAGCCTCTGAACTCTAGCCCCTTGTTCCTCCCAGTGAAATGCATTTCATTTTGATGGGATTTGTTACCTTTTCTTTGGTCACTGTGTGTGTGTGTGTGTGTGTGTGTGTGTCCCTCTTTTTTACCATGCCCCTCTTTCACCTTTAATCTTGGTTTTCCTTTTTTGGAATCTATATCTTCTTCCCAGAGCTTATCTTTGTCTTCTCATGTTTCTGCTGTTTCTTACTGAAAATACCCATCCAAGGTCAGGTTTCTTTTTGACATCAACAAGCCAGAGCTGACTTTACAGCAGACCATGTGCCCCTCAGTTCGGACTAAAAGTTCCAAATGCTGTTTGGGAACTGGTTTAAACCAGGAAGCCAAATTTGAAAGACTGTATTCTCCGTGGCCATTTCCACTCCCATGTGATTTCTTGAAGAGCAAGATTAAGACATTGAAAAAAAGTAACAGAAAAAAAGACCTCAAATTCCACCATCCATAATCCTACCACTAGTAATCTACATTTTTACTATAATTCCTGAAATAGATTTCATATTAGCTTGCTTTTAGAAAAAGCATTAAAAAATATTTCCTTAAACTATCCAAATCTTCCTTTTGTACCTACCGTCACAAATAAAGCAGACTTGTGAAAAGGAGCTTGAGTGCTCAACAACAAAGGAGCAATTTTCTGCCACTTATTCATATCCTATCACTCTGAAGTGCTACATTTTTAACTTCTTTTTAGAAATGAGCGTTAAATGAAAATGGTAAGCCACTATTTACTTCCTCATGTTAAATTTCCAGTAACTCTTACCAAATCCCATTATCATAATGCAATTGCTTTTCTATCAATAAGGTTTCTGTGGCTAAAGCGCAATGGACTATCAATATGACTCCAGCAATGTGAACCTCTTTACTAAATTTGTGAAGTAATATATCCAGATAAATGATAAAACTTTAAATGTTGTCAACTCTAAAATACATATGTAGTCCTCAGTATCAAAGATATAATTATTATACATATTAAAATGATCTATTATTAAAATTTACAACCTGAGATACTAAATCTTTTGGTGTATCTCCTTGTAAGCTTTTCCCTATATAATTACCATACAAACACACACATATGATATGGGCACAAAACTGCAATTACTCTATACATAACATTCCAATCATAATCACTTATAGTGAGAATTTTACATCTGGGGAAGCCTGAATACAATGTCCACAATTTGCTATTGAATCAAAAGACTAAAAGTTTGTGTTCAAATGTCTAAAAAAAACCCCTATAGCTAACATCATACTTAATAGTGAGAAACTAGCTTTCCCAAGAAGATTTGGAACAGGGCAAGAACGTCCCCTCTCATTGGTCCTTTTCAACATTGTACTAGCTAATGCAATAGATAATAAAAGGAAATTAAGGGTACATCGATAGGGAAGGAGGAAATAAAACTGTCTTTGTTCACAGATGACACAACTGTTTATAAAGGAAATCTGAAAGAATTGACCAAGAACTCTTACAATTTATAAAGGATTATAGCAAGGTTATAGGATTCAAAGTTAATATACAAAAATCAATTACTTTCTGCATGGCCAGCATGCCTCAGTGGTTGAACATCAACCTATGAACCAGGAGGTCATGGTTCAATTCCCAGTCGGGGCACATGCCCGGGGTTGCGGGCTCAATCTCCAGTGTGGGGCGTGCAGGAGGCAGCTGATCAATGATTCTCTCTCATCGTTGATGTTTCTATCTCTTTCTCCCTCTCCCTTCCTCTCTGAAATCATTAAAAAAATATTTTTAAAAAATCAATTACTTTCCTATATTCCAGCAATGAACAAATGAAATTTGAAATTAAAAATACAATACTACTTACATTAGGACCCCCAAAATGAAGTACTTAGATATAAATCTATCAAAATATATACAAATCGGTATGAGGAAAGCTATAAAACTCTGGTGAAAATTAAAGACTCAATATTGTTAAGATGTCAGTTCTTTCCAAATTGATCTATAGATTCAATGCAATCCCAACCAATCAAAATCCTGGCAAGGTATTTTTTGGATACTGACAAACTGCTTCTAAAATTATATAGAGAGGCAAAGACCCAGGATAGGCAACACAATATTGGAGAACAACAAAGTTAGAGGACTGACACTACTTGATTTCAAGACTTACTACAAAGCTACCATAATTAAGACAATGTAGGCTGTAACCGGTTTGGCTCAGTGGATAGAGCGTCGGCCTGCGGACTGAAAGGTCCCAGGTTCGATTCCGGTCAAGGGCATGTAACTGTGGTTGCGGGCACATCCCCAGTAGGGGGTGT
>NW_005882389.1:0-5166 GCF_000147115.1 Myotis lucifugus | reverse complement strand
CGACTCTGGGCAGGCCGTGGCGACTCTTACTGCTCAGCAAATCGCAGCTCCAGGGGAGGTGGTTGGAAGCCAGATTGTGGGAGTGTGTATTGCTTGCTGGGAAGATATTATAGGAAAATATGAACTCAGCAAACAGCGACGGGGTCTGTGAACAGACAGGACTTGAGGGTGAGAAGGAAGCCCTGCTCCTCCCACACCAGCAGCGAATGATATGAGGAGCACAGAGCAGGAGGCACCCAGCGCATCCGTGAGGGGGCCCTGCAAGCGGCCAGGCAGGGGCTCTGCCGGCCGAGCCTCAGAGGCTGGCCACTCCGAGGATGGCTCAAACCTGCAGCCAGGCAGGCAGCCCTCCTTTTCTGCAGCAGCTTGTTCTGTAAAGGCTGCGTGCGCACTGACATAGCACAGAGCGCCCATCGCTCCTGGGGGAAGTGCAGGGTCTCGGTTTTCTAAGCCTCTGGTCACAGCATTGTCCTGTGACAGGGCCGGGGGGCAGATCTCAGCCAAACTTTCTAGAAAGTTCTGAAGCTTGACTACAGACGGACGTAAAACTGAATAGGTTGCATCCCAAGTTCATTTGTGAGTGATTTGTCCAGAGTCTGTGTTCCCACGTAGGACAGGCCAGCCCTCAGAGCCCTGCCGTGGGCCGCACCAACGAGGCCAGGCGGTGGCCTGACTTCTGTGTCATGGAATCGGGGTGCAGACGGGAGGAAGAGCTGTTCCGCGCCTCCCTCCTTACCAATCATGAGGAGGCCCTTCTGCCTTTGGCACTCGCCCGCCTCTCTGTGTTCTGAGCACCGGCCTCCAGGCGCCCTGTGCCTTCCTGGGGACCCAGGACCCATGGGAGAGACCCATCCAGGCTGTCCCCCTGCCCCAAAGTGCTCCATGCCCCCATCCACCTCATCATTCTCTGTGACAACAAAATCTCAACGTCCTTCGTCTGATCCTCTCGGCTCCGAGATGAGGGAGGGGAAGCCATGGTGATGAAGGCACACTCATCCCTGACTGGTTTTTACAGAGGCACCTGTCCTAACAGGTGATGTCACCTCGCAGCAGGGGTCACAGTGGGGAGACAGCCCAGGGAGTGTCGGTGAGATGACAGGGGACTGAGCGGTCACTAGACCTGACTCGGTTCCCTTCCTGAGGTCCTGCTTCTCCTGCTCCTTCTCCCTCTCACTCCGCCTCCCGGGAACCTCTCAGGATCAGCGTCTGCACAGCTTTCCATCGCCTCCAGGGTGGATGGTGTCAGTGCTGTGTGACGAGTGGCCAATGACAGGGGAGACGGGGACAGGCAAGGACAGGGCTGCCCTGGGCGTCGGGACTGCTTGTATTTATGAGTGTTTATACCACGGGCGTCTGTGAGGCTGAGGTTCCCTGGCGTCATAGGGTTTAAATCTTTTGCCGTGGATGAATCAGATGCACTCACAGGCTACTTCTCTGTTTCTCTTTTTATTATCAGTTGAAAAACAGAGCGGAGTCCCGTTTGCGTTCCCGGCAGGCTCCGGTCGCCCACGCCTTCCTCCCGCGGACGGCTCTGGTGCCAGCAGCTTTTCTGGGGAGCAGAGAGGCTCCCAGGTTTGTGGTCGCCGCAGAGGACCGTGAGGGCTCTAGAGCGGGGTCGGCTCTCACC
Source organism: Myotis lucifugus (assembly GCF_000147115.1). NCBI lineage: Eukaryota > Metazoa > Chordata > Mammalia > Chiroptera > Vespertilionidae > Myotis > Myotis lucifugus. The sequence goes on along the minus strand of NW_005882389.1, from coordinate 3,539 downwards.
GTGAGCCCAGCTTGGCCCCCACACCCGCAGGTCGGTGTGGCTTCCCCATCTCACAGGGGAAGAAACGAGGCTCACAGAAGCCAGGGGCCTTGCACGGTCACCGCTGGACAGCCCAGGGCTACCGGCCCACGCGTGCCCCCCTGATGAGGGACAGGCACCCAGAAGGACGAGTCTGAGCGGCTCCCTGGAAGTGGGTGCAGGCTCATGGCTCTCCCAGGTGATTGCGGGGGTGATGTAAGGATGAGGACCGTCGGCGGTCGGGCGCTTCCGTGGAGGACGGCGGGTCCCGAGGTGGCCGTGCCGTGATGGCGAGTGTCTGAGGCCCCAGTGCTGTCACCGACCCTCCCCAGGACCCCCTGACTGTCTCCAGCTGGTGCCTGCCCCCCGCTGAGTCTGCTCTCTACCTTCTCCTCAGTTCGGGGCATATCGGCTACTGAGTGGGTGTTGGTTCGTGTGGGTTCAGAACCAGAATGCGCAGGTACCCAGGACGGGGTCACCTGGCCGGTCCCAGGAGTGTCCACATCCTCCCAGCCACACACAGTCCTGTGGCCGCTGAGGCGATCAGCTCCATCTGCATTTCTAGGCTGCGGCCCAACCACAAGGCGCGGTCGATACCTTCCGCTCTCCGTGAGTTTATTAAAGAGCTTTTTGTCACAGAGGCGCCTTCTTGCAATTGATTATTTTTCTCATCGGGAAGAGGGAAACCGCCACGGTCTGTTGAGAGGGGGAGAAACGGACCGTGTGGAGACCTGCTGGCCACACACAAACCACCGCCCGTTTGACCCGCAAGGCTCCCCTCTCAGCGTGTCACCTGGCATCTTCCACACGACATTACCCTCGAAGAACTTTTACAACCGAGGCTGGAGGACTGAAGGGGCGAATTAAAGTGGGTTTCCCCGGCGCCAGCCCATTCCTAGCGTCTCCGGGGGCCACAGCGAGATCTGTCATGGGGAGCAAGTGTCCACCACGCTCAGCCCTCGCTCTGCTCAGCTCACGTCTCGTCAAGTGCGTCCAGCAAAACAAACATTTTAAGTTATTTTCAGTGCTTGTCTTCCAAATGGCAGGGCCTCACATCCAGACAGGACCTCCTGGGGGCCTCGGAGTGTCCGCAGGCAAACAGCTCGCATGGGCCCGTTGCTCCCGCAGGCTTCTGACCAGGGAAGTCTGCTCCTGAGCTCCGAGGGCTGACCTTGCCTCATCCCCACCACACGCAGGGCACACGGGCTATTGTTCCCGCAGGAGCAGCACGGAGATGCGCCCCGCTGTCACAGGAGGTGCCCGCGGTGCAAGGGCCCGACGTGAGTGTGACTCATCCAAAGCAGGTGCTCTCGGAAGCCTCCTCTTTGTCCAAAGGCGCCTGAGGGCGACGATGGGAAGGCCAGGGTTCACCCCAACAACTGTCACCTTGAGACGACAAGCCTGGACTCAAACCCTGCCTGAACGTTGCGCTGCAGGGCCCGGCTGTGCCCGCGGGTAAATTCATCGTTTCTCCTTCCAGGGTCTTTCTGTCCCGTGTCATGAATGAACGGTCCATGGGCCTCCCTACTTCAAAGGATTACAAGGCACTGGTTCTGGCAGCAGAAAACGGGCAGAAATAACAAATCTCAGGGAAGCGTGGAAGCACCCGTTCCGAGGAATGCCATCTTCCACGAGACTAACGGGGGGCAGTTCCATCTTCCACCTCCCAGGTGCTGCTGACTTTATGGATCCGTTCCTTAAAAAAGAAAATGATTCCTATTATGTGTCTGACATCAGGCTGGATGCTCTGGAAATTGCTGAGATGAGTAAGACACAGCCCTGGGGGAGTTTAAAGTCCACGGGGGGAGGGGGCGTGACATGCGATCAGAGTGGGGGATCCCACAGAGAGACGTTCAGGGGCGGCAAGCCTCTCCCTCGGTCCTGCTGAGTCACGTTTTTGCAGCTCAGAGCACTGATTCAAGGCCACCTCGACTTCATTTCCAGCGCAAGCTGTGCCTCCAACTGTGAGGTCTTAGAAACCCGGCCTGTTCTATTTTGATGGCGCTCCTGTCATCTGCATTTCCATTCTGGGACAAGCTGTCAGTCACCCCTCCCCTGAATGCATGTGGGTAAGCGCAGACGAATGTGAATGTCGGGCAGCTGGGCGGTGACTCATGTTGAAAGGAACTAATGAGAGCGTGTCTCCTTTGGGAGGCCCGTTAGTGCTTGTCAACTTTTAACCTCCCTGTAACGGCAACCACCATTCCTTCATGTGGCCGTCAGCGTCCTGACCGAGGGGCCGAGAGAATGCGGGTTTCCCCCTGAGCCTCGCGACGGAGGCTGGGAGCCACATATCAGGGGGCCCCACCCCTCACCAGCAATGCCCGCCCTGGCCCCTGCCCTGGCCCAGCCCCAGCCACAAAGCTCGGGCTTCCGGCTGTGCAGCAACGGGGAGGCTGTCTGCCACGGCTCTCAGCGCCCACCTGGGCTGGGAGGCTCTGTTGGACACACGGGTTCCCAGGCCCACCCTCAGAGAGCGGAGTGCTTTGGTCTACGGGGCCCAGGCACCAAATTCTCAGATGGAGACGCCTGCTCTGCATAAGAAGGGAGCGTGGTGTTCTCCCGGACTCAGCTTACGCCAGGTCTGAAGCAATGCCTCCGAACGCCTTTGCTTGAATTAAAATCCTGGCCTCTTCTGAAACTCCTGGAATAACTTAGCTTATATCGCATGAGAAGCCAGAATTGCTTTTTTCCAAAACAATACAGTAAAATGACTGTTTTCCATAGTTACCAATTTATAAGGTAAAACTTTGTATAAAACAGACCCCGTACTCACATAACATTAACCAAGTCACATGGTGCCTCATGATATTCTCACTCCCTGAAAGACAATGAACCTGAAACCACGCTCCCACAGAGCCGGACCACGGTGTGGCCACGGGGAACCCTCCACAGCCCCCTGGGTCAGGGGAGCCTGACCCAGAGACCCTACAAATCCCTGGTCGCCCCGGCCTCGATAACAAAGCCAGGAAACCGTGGCTCTGCTGGCCGAGGCCTCCAGGCACAGACTCGGGCCTTGGCGTGGGGAGGAGCCCCTGGGACCACTGGTACTGAGCTGGACAACGTTTTCCATCTGGAATGAGGTGGGTGCTCCCAGCATGACTACAGTGCTCCTTCCTGTCCCGGGCAAGGGCTTCTCCCGGCCTCTCATCATTTGCAGTTTTCTCTCCCTTTTTTTCAGTTAATGATATTCGTGAGTAACTGGTCATCCCTCATGACGATGTGCCGGGAACCAATGCCAGCATGTCATAATTTCAAGAGTTTCATCAAAAGGTTAATGAAACTTGGGGACTCAACAGGGTTGAGTCACACATGTAGTCACCATCTGGGAATGGCTGAAGGCATTTCCCCAAACCTGAATAGGAAACTGATTGTGGCTGCCAGACAGTTAAAGGGCATCTTAATCTACATGTTATTGCCTCCTACTGGCCAAACACCTGAACAGCCGTAGGCTATTCCCCCTTTCTGACAATGGACTCTGTACCCTTTGAAACCTTACCCTTTGAAGTGTATTATCTCCA
>NW_005882388.1:0-5167 GCF_000147115.1 Myotis lucifugus | reverse complement strand
CATGGGGCTGGCTGGCTCGGCATGATAAGCAGCAGACAGGCTGGCTCTCTTCAAGGAGCCTTTCAGTCAAGCCGGAGCTCTCAACGGTTCTGAAGCTCACTGGCCGCCTTTCCCCTGTGGGCCATTCATTTGTCTCTCAAAAGAAATTGCAATCGTTGTACTGTTGATATTTGGCTCTGTTGACTAATGAGTTTGCCGACCACTGGTTAAGAACAATAGTGTGAAGTCCAAATACATCAGGTTGGCCTTGTCAGCTCTGCTCCTTGCAGGGTGTGTGACCTTGGGCGAGGCACTTCCTCAGTGTGAGCCTCAGTTTTCTCATCTGCAAAATGGGGATAACATACCTGTCAGAGGTGTGTTTTGAGGAATAGTGGGTCATACTTGTGCCCATGGTACTGAGGGAGGGAAAGGGTCAGAATAGATTTTGGGTCACCTTACCCACCAGCAAGCCAGCATTCCCAGGAAGGGAAATGACGTTTTGATGAAGTTGTAACAAAACCTGTAAGGAAGCTCAGATGAGAACCTCCTGGGGAGGTTTTAAGCACCATTCGTCTGGGTGGACAAATGCCCCCTGGAGAGGACATTTCCAGCCTCTCTAAGGCTGCCTGGGGCCAGCGAGGATGAGAAAGTGTTTTGAATAACTGACATTTGCTGGGCAGCTTCTAGGAATACTTTACTTCTATTACCTCACTAAGTCCCAGCAGTGACCACGTGAGGCCTGACTCCAGGGACCACACTGCTCGCCTCTGCTTTGCTGCCACTGTTCTGTAGGGAGACGGTCGGAACTGCACCGTTTGGACTTGGCTGAGGAGGGAGGGAGGGGCCACTGTTTATAGCTGCTCAGGTTGTGCACGGCACAAACCTAAGGGCCCATTCACTTCACAGATGACAGATATGGAGGCTTATTATGAGACTTTCAGCAGGTGGTAGGAAAGTGATTTGCTCCAGCAGAACGTCTATTTTAACTATTTTGTCACAGATTGAGGAAGGGTCACCTTTTAAAAATTCACACCAAAGTTATTTTAAAAATATATTTTTATTGATTTCAGAGAGGAAAGGGTGAGGGAGAGACAGAAACATCAATGATGAAAAAGAATCATCGATCAGCTGCCTCCTGCTCCCTCCAACTGGGGATTGAGCCCGCAAGTCCAGCATGTGCCCTCACGGGGAACCATGACCTCCTGGTTCACAGGTTGATGCTCAACCACTGAGCCACGCAGGTGAGGCAACACCTAAGTTCTATGTGGGGCAGTAGTGGGACAATGATCGGATGGAGTCATTGCCGGCTTCATCTGGAGGGAGGGAATCTGTATTCTAATTGGGAAATTGGTATTGATATATTATCTCTGTGTCTGGTAGCAAGGTCTGTACAGTCAAGTATGACCTTGCTAGTCAATATTCACAAGAGGCAGGGAGGGTGGTGGTTAAGAGCAGGGATCAGGGTTAGTTAGTTGGTCTGGGTTCACATTTCAGCTCCGCCACCTATTAGCTGTGTCTTTGGACAACTTACTTAACCTCTCCGTGCCTCAGTTTCCACATCTGTATTTTATACTTGGTATTTTACTATTTTAGTGACAATGCCCGTGCCTGTTGCACAGGGCTGTGGTGCGTCTAAAATGAGTGACTGTATCTAGGTGCCTAGAACATCACTGGGCCTGTCCTAGGTGTTAGCTGAAGACCTTTCTCACAGGTGATGGTCTTGGGAATGTGAGCTGACCTTGGTTTTCGTAGCTTGACCCTCCACTGCATCTGAACACCTGGGTCCCTACATTCCCCGGAGGAGGTGGGTTTATAATTGGGGCACCTTCTGGAAGAAGATCAAGATATTTTAGCTCATGCCCCGTGTTCCAAAGAGAACCCATTCAGTACGATTTAGGCCTCACCATCACTGCTTAATAGCTTTAACTGCACATTTTTACTGCCTAGATCTTGCTGTCATTTTTAGATGGAATGCACACAGAGTTTTATATGTTCTGTCATGATCATTCAGTGTGCAGCATTTAAAAATAGACGTGTAAAGATACCAGTGCAACCTACAGACACCCTCAGCTGGCATTAAAGTGGGAATAGATCCTTTCAGTTGGGTTTCGGCTGAGTTTATCTTGTGTTTTATTTTTATTTTTTAAATATCCAAAGAGTTGTAGAAGTAGGTTTTTGAGTAGGAAGTTGGCCAGGCTAGGGCTCTGTACCATGTGGGCACTAGTGAGTGCTGACAAAGTCTTTGGAATTGGATCCTGATCGAAATGTAGTTGTTTTTCCAACTGCAGAAACCAGTGTTCTCCAGTCAACCTAGGGAGGGAGAGGGTTTATTCACTCCTACCCTCTCCAGCGTGGGTCTTTCTCACTCCATTAGAGTCAGTGCCCTCATGTTGGTGGAACCCTTAGAAAATAGTGAATGTGTTTGTTTGTGTTTCTAAACTTAAAAAAAAAATGTTTGCCGTGATATTTCCTATCAGCCTGTGATGAAATGAGCCACACGACACAGAACGCGACATCTCTGGGGTCTCGCAGAGCCCCCGGGACCTAGGGGTTCTTAACAAACTGTGAAATATACAAGAATTTATTTCGGCCCATGCACGAAGAGGATGCACTCCAAGGCAGCAGTTCGAAGACACTTGGTGAAGAACTCAGCATGACAGGCAAGGGCCAGGACCTAAAGTGGCAGCAGTCTAGAGGACATGGGCCAGCCCTGGCATCAAACCCATGACATACCAGCCATGGGACAGGGGGCAGGTCTCATAAGCTCTCTCTGCTTTCTCATCTACAAAAGTGGGAACAATGCCTTTACCTATCCTGCTGAAGGTTTTTGTAAGAATTAAATGAGCAAATGCAGATAGAATGTGTAAGATTAAATGTGCATGGTCAGTGCTCAGTATCTGTGAGTTATTGATGATAACGATGATGGTAGATGATGAAGGTGATGGTGGTGATGATTATGGTGATGATGATATGTGTTCCTTGCTGGTCTATATACTTTGACCGAATTGCCTTCTAGGATGATTTGAAGGAACTCAGCCACTCCCAGAAGATTTTATTGCTTATCACTAAAATCCCATCATTGATGAGCTGTTCACTGGGACTCAACCTTGCACCCTCTCCAGCATCCCCCAGTTCACCAACCTTTCCTTTATGATTTTACCTGTACCTCTTTTTAAGAAATCCTCCTCACAATTTATAAAACTATTCCTGTATACTTTCCTCCAAAGATTTTGCTTTTCATATTTAGCTCTTTAATGCATTTGGAGTTTATTTTTGTCTATGAGATGAGGTAGGGATTTACTTTTTGTTACTTTGCAATAGAATTTCTACATTACCACATCTCCAAGAAGTCTTTCAGTTCTTTTTTATGGGTCAGAATGATTTTCAGAGTAGTGAATTAGGAATTAATTGTTTGATTTTAAGCTAAGGGAGTCTTTTCACAGATATGTCATTATTTAAGTCCACCACCAGATTATCCATCCATCCATCCATCCAGCAATCCATCCATCTGCTTGTGAGTCAGTATGCTCCTTCAGTCTGAATATTCAAGTTCTTATTTGATTTTGGAAAAATGTTAGGTGTTATTTCACCTAAAATTACTTCATTCTCGTTGATAAATGAGCAAATGCAGATAGAATGTGTACGCCCCACACTGGGGATTGAGCCCACAACTTGGGCATGTGCCCTGACCGGGAATCGAACCGTGATCTCCTGGTTCACAGGTCAATGCTCAACCACTGAGCCTTGCCTGCTGGGCACTATTTTTTTTTAAATAAAACTTATTAAATATTTATTGGATTTTCTCATTTATCTTCCATATCTCTTAATTCTCTTTCATGTTTTCTATCTTTGAATTTCTGTGTGTTGCATTCTTTATGATCTTTTAGCTCTGTCCTCTAATTCACTAATTTTCTTCTTCACTGGGTCTAATCTGCTAGGCCAAAAGAACAGAGATGGTCACATGTGGGTAAGTGCTGTGATGCATAGTGGAAAACTTCAGTGCAAACAAGAGCTTGGAGCCAGACATGACCAGAAAAAAGAAGGAAGCCATGCTCACTTTCCAGAATTCTGGAGAGATAGGATTGGACAGGAGTCCCCTCCATACATGTGATGGGAGCTGAACCAGGGTCAGCTGAGCTGGCATTTGGTTACCTTGGTGTTTTTCCAGAATTGTATGATGGTTGATTTAAGGTTGATATTAGTATGTTTATTTATAACTCTTTGGGATATTCATGGGAAACTTGCAAAAATGGTCATTTCTGTGTTTGAGTAGTGGGTTGTCCTTGGAAAGCATGTTGACAAAGGCACCTGCTTTGGATTTTGAACTAAAACAACAACTTCAGAGATGTTTTGGCCCAAGGATTCCTGCTCAATACATATTTTTGTTCTAAGACTTTAAACATGTGCCCTAGTTCAGAAAAGGCATAGGACTTCCTTTGGGCTCTGTTGTGTGACTTGAGTAATTCTACTTCTCTGAGCCTCAGTTTCCACATTTGTAGACTGAGGAGACTAATTGGGTTTTGCCTGCTTGCCAGGAGTATACTGAAGGTCACATGACATAATAGATGCAAATGTGCTTCACAAACTGTAAATGTTTGGACGCTGGAAGGTCATGTATAGGTGAGCTCTGGGGAGCCTTCCCTCCATTAGATGCTTGTGTTCAGTGCTGGCTTTTAATTCCAAATGACCAAGGGAGAAAAGACTTGAAAACCAATGGGATTTGAAACTGATTCAAGGGTTCTACACACTTTCTAGTGACAGGTTGGCTCTTATTATGCACGGGCTGTGATATCCTGTGTGTTCCTGCCCTCATCACATAGGCTGATCACTCATCACATCGGCTGTGTGATGGTGTGCATACTCGCAAAGTGACAATGTGTGGGGTTGTGGGAAAGATGCCTGACAAATTATAGAATCTAATTCTTCATTTCTATGATGAATTATAGCAATCATAATAATAGCTTCCATTTACTGAATGCCATCGATGTACCAGTCACTTTACATATATTAACTTCAAAGTACCTGTTTTACAGATGAGGAACTTGTGCCTTGAAAATGTCAATGAGAAGGGACTTTCTTGAGGTCACAAAGTTTGGAAGTGGCCGAATAGGGAGTGGGATCAATGCTTTCTGGCCCCACGTCCATGTCCCCTTTAGGACACCAGGATGGTTTAGATCTGGTTTTTGTT
>NW_005882387.1:0-5167 GCF_000147115.1 Myotis lucifugus | reverse complement strand
GAGAGTTAGAAACATCAATGAGAGAGAAACATCGTTCAGCTGCCTCCTGCACACCTCCCACTGGGGATGTGCCCACAACCAAGGTACATGCCCTTGACCAGAATCGAACCTGGGACCTTTCAGTCCGCAGGCCGGTGCTCTATCCACTGAGCCAAACCGGTTAGGGCCTCTATGTCACTTTTAAAATGTCAATGATCACAAAAGGGAGAGAGACAGACTTGCAATGGTAACCTCTCTCAGCTTCAGGTCTCGGTGGAGTCTACTGTTTGCCCCCTTTTTTGGGTGAGGCCCTCATTCTTCATCACCCTGCAGTTCCTCAAAAGCTATACCTTTGAGCTTGAAATCAGGGGACAAAGAGCCTCCTTGCCCAACCTATCATTTCCTGTTTCAGTGAGGTTCCAGCCAAGTATTTCAAACACACATCCTTTGAGATAGGGGATTGGTTACCAGGATGCTGGAAGAGCTAAGAAGTGAAGCAGGGGATGTTGAAGTGACAGCAGGAAACCATGATCCCATAAGGCTGTAGGGACACAGAGAAGAGGTGATGCTACCAGAACACACCAGGCCAAGTCATGTGTCAGGAATTAGAATAACCAGGAACTGCAGCTAAGAGCCAGGTTCATGGAGGAAGGGGCAGCCAGAAGGGGAGGCAGCACTACAGGAAGCAGAGAGAAAGGTGTCTCCCTTTCATCTTCCCTCACTACTTCCCATGGACAAAAGTGACAGAAAGTAACCCCAAGGATGTTTCCTGTGACACACAGCAGGAGGAGGGGGAGGAAACAGGCACATGAAGGCTTCCTCCAGACTTCTGTGTTCTTGCTCAGGACCCTCCACTTCTCTCAGGTAATTGACACTGGAGGCAACCTTTCTTGGAAGGCAAATAGGATTCCTATTTTGTACCAGGTTCCATTGGTTGCTGTGGAGCCCCATGTTGAAGTTCTAGTGACTCTAATTGACTGATTAATAACATCTGTCATGAGTGCAAAAGGTGAGTAGTGGCACTCATAGTTGGTATATACCATCTCTATCTTCTTTCTTCAGACAAATCTTTCAATAGACAATATAAAAACTAGCATCTCTATGTAGCAGATATGAATCTTAGTCTATCCACAAATTCAGGTGTGCATGAATTCTTTATTTTTTTAAATTGAATTAATTTGAATGTAAGTCTTTATCCCTCTGGATGGGTGGGGATTTCAAGCTCATCACTCTTCTCATAGGGTGCATGGAAAATGGGGAAAGACCTCTTCCCTCCAGCCCATCATGGGCACCACTGCCCGCTCACTCTCAAGGCTGCATGAGGGAAAGTTGGGTAGTTCTCTGCTTTCTGACTTGTGTGGGGCCCAGGAATCTTTGCCACAGCCTGGAGCCCTACTGCTCAGCGCCCACATTCCAAGAAGCCCTTTGCTACCATCTTCCCCTTAGATAGTGTCTCCTTCCTGAGCTCTGCCAGAGAGCGGGGTTAAAGATCCCCACTGTTCATGGACTGTGGAACCTGACCTCTACCCACTTCATAGGCTGGGGAATCTCTCTTCTCTCCATTCTTAAATGCAGGCACCCAAAAAAGAGGTCCAAAGGGATGATATGTCCTTAGGTGTCCCCTTGGTTTGTGCAACCAAGGTGCCAGCCAATTATTTTTATTTCAATTTCATGGACTGAGTTACTATCTTTAGAGTTTTCTAATGGAAGTATCCTGGTTTGGCTACATATTTGTTTATTTCCTGGCAAATTCTAATGTATGTAGAGACAGTATACATACATTACATAGCTTTCCCTTCATGTTGCTCAAAGGCCCATCCCCTTTCTCTTCCCTCACTGGGAATCCTGACAACATCTTTTCAAAAAACTTGGTTTTAGGAAACTAGAGCTGGGGTAGACGGTACCCTGCAAGCAACTTCTGGCTTTGGGCTGAGGTGGAAATTTTGCTTAAGTGAAGGGCACAGCAGTCTGCTGCCTTCCTAAAACAAAGGAGAAAAAAACGTAAGGACAGAAATTAATTTAAAATCTCCAAAAACTAACCTACAGCATTTTCAAGAAATTCACCCTGTGGGTGGGAGGGAGAAAGAACTACAGGGAGGGTGGACTGCCCTCCCTGAAGAAGGTTCTGTCCCTTCACTCAGGCATGTATTCTCCTGCAGTGGAAAGACACTACTCTGGGCACAGGGGGAGCCTAGCAAATACCCACCAGAACTACCTCATGGAGTTTCAAACTGGGAAGTCAAGGAATTTCAATAACTTCAGTCTTAGCCTCCGAGCAGCATGTATAATCTCTAGGTATTTGACAAATCAGGATATTAGGTGTGATTCTAAACTGAGATTTCTCCAGAAAAAGCCCATCTTCTGCAATTACTTTGTCTTCCCATGAATGAGTATGAAATCGGTGGAGTGATTTGTGGAGTAATTTTTAAAAGTGCTGATGTATTCTCACCTGTGTCACCAGTTAAAGCTAATTGGGAGAGGAGGTGGGGAAGAAATGAAAATGTGTAGTTTGGGGTTCCTGGCTGTGAGTGTGTTTCCTAGGAAACCACACATGATGGAGAGTGGTAGACTCTCTGAAACAGGGGAGGAGAAGTGAGAAATACGAAGGCAAATATGCACCAGGAAAAAAATATCATTGGCTGAGCCTCAATTAGTAAAGAAATATTCTATTCTTAGGGGATTCTTTTGGAACTGCTGATGAGGTCAAGGCAGGGTAGGGTTGGAGAAATAAAAATGAGTACATTGGCTAGACAAAATGCAATCTAGTCTCACTAATATGCAAAATATTAAGCAATGTGCAAATGAATAGTCTCTACTTTGGCTTTGTAGTATAAATGAAAACAACAGTCTAATTATCATCTGAGAATGAAGCTGATACCACTTAACTCTCTACCACAAGTCACAGGTGTTGGTTTGTTTTTACTAGTGGGGGCCATGTATTAAATGTGTGAAATGTCCCTGCTTCTTCATCTACTTCTTTTTATAATCAACAGTACAGACCTATATCTCATGGACTCTAGGATTATAAGTAGGGAATATTCACTCTTCAAATGCGTGGGAGTCTGAGTCTTCTCCAACACTTTCTCAGTAACATTGTGCCAATAGCACAGTGCACATTGGAATGGGGTGTACCTCTGCAGGCAGGGGTGGGGAACCTTTTTTCTGCCAAAGGCCATTTGGATATTTATAACATTATTCAAGGGCCATACAAAATTATCCACTTAAAAATTAGCCTGCTCTATTTGGTCAAACATTTAATTAATTCACCCCTAATGCCTTGGCAGGGTCAGACCAAAGGATTTCATGGGCCTTATAGTCCACGGGCTGGACTTGCCCCACACCTGTCTTAAGGGAATGATTACAGATAACAGCCCACACTTTTGAGAGGGGTTCTAAGAACTTACTGACATTAAATTATTGGAACACCTTAAGGTAGGGATTATGTAGACCATCCACTCTTTTACAGATAAGAAAACTGAGGCACAGAAACATAAATTAACTGTCCCAACATCACATAATAAGTGAAGGAGACAGGACTTGAACCCAGGCAGAGTAAGTCCAGAGTCCACAGGCTTAGCAATGCTCTATGGCATCTCTGGCCTGGAGTTGTGGTTTGGCACCAGCATCTAAAGCCAAGTGACTTGCCTTATGAATATAATGAACCCCTATTGGGGTTGGATCTCATCCACCACCTGTCCTTTAGACTCTCACCTGCTTTGGCTCATACACTATTCTTCATCTGCAGGTTGGCAGCGAGGAAAGAAACAGTTGTATCTTTTCCAAAAGGTAGGTCCTAGGGCTCCTAGGTCCTGCAAAACCCAGGGCATCTTTTAGTGAACTGTCCTGTCTGGAATTTTGTTTATTTATTTAGAATTTATACCTTTTGTCCAAAAAGGAGCTGAAGCATGTGTACATGATTAAATAAAAATAGAAAACTACAAATCTGGAAAGGAAATGAAGCAAATGCATGCTTATAGTTACTACAATTAAGCATTACACTTAGTTATTACCCTGTTATTTGCCCCAACTGATCACATGCAGAAGTTCACATTTATTTTCAACCCACCTATAGACTCATTTGCACTGGGAACCTACCATGTGCCAAGCAAGTGCCCAGTGCTCTAGGTGAGATAAAGATATTTATGACATGGCTACCTGCTTACATTTAGCCCCAGAGAAAGGCTGGCTCACATGAGCAATAGCTGAGAACTAGATTACAGATGACACAGTGCCTTATTGCACTTAAATGTTCAAAGTAAGGGCTCTGAGAGGTTAACACAAATCAGGTATGGGAGAACCAATCCCTAGAGTTTCAGCATTCTAACAGGTATCAGTTAGGTCATTATATATGGATAATGGCCATGACAGGAGTCAACAACTAGAAGATGAACAGAGAACTGATCACCCTGCCCCTGAACCTGGGGGACACGCTCTTAAGAATAGGACTCAGAATTGTACACAAGATCTGAGACACCAAGTCTCTCAATGACTTATAAATAACACTCATTTTTACATTCATGAGCATTATTTTAATTGTATATGTTATCTTTCAGTACAGAGAAGAGAAGGATGGATTTTTCTGGGGGAAAAGTGATTCTCCCAAACTAACTCAATAAATCAGGGGTAGAATTAGGATTAGAACTCTAGCTTCCTGGGGCTTTCTTGCTTACTTAGCATTTCTGCTTCGTGGTTGTTACCACCCTGTGTTCTGTTTACCCTTCTTCTACTGGTCCTTGTATGCATGTGTTTGCTCTATCTTTCTGTTTCAGTGTAAATTTATGTCTGTTCATGTCAACACTATTCTCCAAGTCACCCAAGGAATGAACCTTGAAGTGACTTTGCCTTCCTTTCCCTTCTCTGCCACCAAAATCTGTCCATCCCCAATGGTTTCTCCAGGCCGCAGTAAAATGAAGGAGCAACAGTAGATGGTTTCGAAAGACTTTTCAGTTCTCTTGAAGAGTTTGTCTTGCTAAAGAAAATTAGAGTTAAAGCAGTAAAAACAGAGTTTAATCAAGAACTATGGCAGTAGGAGAAAAGAGACCCAGGGAAAATGGAACTGGACTCCGTTCTAAATCCAGCATAGTGAAGATGGCATTTATAGCTAGGGTGCGGTCAGTGGATGGAAAATTACTAAGAGGAGATATCAGGGGTAAAGAGGGGGGTCTGGCTAAAATGACCCGACAGGATT
>NW_005882386.1:0-5168 GCF_000147115.1 Myotis lucifugus | reverse complement strand
CAGTGATGGGGAACACCTCTAAAATAACATTTGTTCTCCCTCAGCTGTTATTCTGTTATTCTTAGGAGGTTTTTCCTCTGCTTTGGAAAGCCACAGCCCAAATATTCTTCTTCAATAGTACAGACTAACTTGGCAATGGAATCAGGCAGACTACAGTTCCAGGTTTAATATGACACAGTTACCAAAAACTTCAGCTCTTTGAGGAAACTGATCCTCAGACTTGGTCTGTTCTCCAAAGGGAAAGAAAAATGTCATTTCTTTGGAACGCAGAATATTCTATATATTTTACTTCTCCCAATGGTGTTTAGAAACTCTGGGCCAACCTTTCATTCACCAAATACTCAACGGTCACGGTGTGGGGTGACCAGAGCCACAGCAGCAGGAATGCATTGGCTTGCCACCTTTCTTCTTTACAGTTCTCTAAAGCATCCCCACCTCTGCCCTCCTTCCTACTTGGCCAGCCTATTCAGAGGCCCAGGCCCAGTCATCTTGGTCACCTTCATGGAGTGGTGGTTGAACTGATCAACAGCATTTGTTTAGTTAGTACCCTCAAATGCAGAGTGCTCTGCTGGGCTCACCATGGCCAGCAGGAGGAAACAAAGTGTGGTTATTAAGCTGCACTAAGGATAGAAAAATAAATAAAACTCCACCCCCCTGTTCTTAGGAAGCACACACTTTGTTGGGGAGATTACAAAGTCAAATGCCTACATGAGGACTAGGCAGGTAGGGTCAGTGAGGGAAGAAGGTCATGTGGGGACTGTGGCATTTTGGAGAGCAATTCTTCTGTGTAAAGGGGTACCCATGACTCAACTCCAGAAAATTCTTGCTATATAGAAGTTTGGAACAGTTTTGTCTTACATTTCAAGAGATAGTAGAAATCCAGAATTTTTTAAAAATATATTTTTAAATTAATTTTTAGAAGGGAGATGGAGAGAGAAATAGTGTGAGAGAGAACATCGATTGGCTGCCTTCTGTATACCCCCCAACCAGGGATTGAATCCACAACCTGGCATGTGCCCTGAGTGGAAATCAAATTGGTGACCTTTGGGTGCATGGGACAACGTTCAACCAACTGAGCCACACTGGCCAGGACCAGAGTTTTTTTTTTTTTAATTAAGGAAATTCTTCAGATTTTTACTGTTGGCAACCAAAAAACATATATAAGTTGGAATGCAGTCTGTGGAAAACCATTTTGTGACCTTCAAGGGGAAACAGACAAGAAGAACAGGTATTGCCCAGCAGGCATGGCTCAGTGGTTGAGTGTCAACCTATGAACTAGGAGGTCACGATTCGATCCCCAGTGTCAAGGTAGCTTATCAATGATTCTCTTTCATCATTGATGATGTTTCTCTCTCTCTCTCTCTCTCTCTCTCCTTCTCCTTCTCCCTTCCTCTCTGAAATAATATATATATTTAAAGAAGAACAAATATTCTAAAGCATTTTGACAGGTGTTATGATAGGAGAGGTTTGGGTGCTGAGTGAGCAGAGGCAAGGCACTAGTCCAGATAAGGGAAGTCAAAACAGGCTATCAGACATGTGTATGAACCATGTGCCCAGTGCTGGCTGGTTAGAGGGAGGTGTAGTAGAGTATGAGTTCTTGGCTAAAGAGACCACATGCCCAAAGGCAGGGACTTGATTGAAGCAGGGTTTGCTGGGGTAACTGGAGATGATTTAGGGGGACAGAAGCACTGTATACAAGTCCAGGGCTATTTAGGAGGTAGCCTCAATAGGACTTAAAGAGAAGGGTGAGGGGAAGTCCAGGTTCATGACTTGGGAGACTTAGGGGTGAGTTGATGGTGCCCAAAAAGAGAAGGGGTGCAGGAGGAGTAGGTTTTGTGTTTGAAGCTTAGAAGTTCAGGTTTGGATATGATGAGTTTGAGATGGACAGCAGAGATGCTCACTGACGGGTTCATCTAGAGAACTGAGTTCCAGGAGTATGAGGTAGATTTCCAGGAACAAGAGGTAGATTTGGGTTCTGTGGCTGCATTTGTCATTAGAGACAGGGGAGTGAGTACATGTGATCACTCAGAGGATAGAGGATTGAACCCTGGTAAGATTGAACCCAATCAGGGATGGGAGGTAAAAATGAAGGCAACTAAGAAGGAACAGCCATAGAGGTAACAGGAAAGCCAGGAGGGAGTGATGCTCTGCTAACCAATCACAGAGAGACTCACGAAGAAGGCAGTGGTATACTGAGCCAACTGCTGTGAAAAGGCTAATATGTACAGATTGATAAATATTTGTCTATTGGATTTAGCAACAGGATGGTCATAGTTGATCTTGGCAAGGGTAACTTTAGGAATGGTAGGGAAAGAAGCTGGCTGAACATTGAGAAATGTGAATGGAGGTGAGAAAGTGGAAAGAGTGAGTATTGAGTACCCTTTTTAGAGTAGTTTCGCTGTGAAGGGATGAGAGATAAAGGGTGATAATAAAAGGTCCATAGTGGTAAAAAGAGGGAATTTTGAACTTGAAAGAAGCTTATAAATACTTATGTATTGATACAAAAAGCTATTATGAATAGGGTAGCTCAGCTATTAAGAGAAGATGACTGTACATTGAGTGGCCCAAAATGGATGACCAGATGGTCCTGTAACATGTTTCATTCACAGTCTATTGTCCTCATAGTGCTTTGGTCATCTTGCCCACTTTGATTCTTATGAATGTTTGCTGGCATTTTTATATACGTTCTCTGTGGTGGTATCTAGGAGTGGCTAATAAGGACTAGAGGCAGGCAGACACGCTTATATTTTCATACATAGGACTATTACTTATGAACCAAGAACAAACAGGACCTATGTAACATGTAGTTTTACAACTTTTAATCAAAGAATACTAAGAATATTTTTATTTTTCCTGGAAGCCAATAAATGCAGTGGGAAGCTTGGTCCCAGGCCACTGATAATCTGCCAAAGGCAGCAGTAAATGTACCCTTGGTTGTCATTATTATTTTAATTAAATTGCAAATTGAAATGCAAATTTTGTGTGCCATTTTTCTAAGTGACCAGGGTTTTCTAAAGGAAGGAGAAAGGAAGGAAAAGTTCAAGACTTGGTCAGGGATTGAGAACTGATTCTCCAACTTCCATCATGATTTTTTATAGCTGGCATCCACACAGCCCAGGAGCTCTGTTTGGGTTGATTTTATGCTAAAATGTTTCAATTGCCACCAGTGCCAAAACCTTCTCACTCCCACTCCCACCCATACCCCCAGCCTAACTTGGGCTGGACACTGAAATCTAAATGAAGCTTTTATCAAAGTGTGGTCCTCAAAGGCCAAGCAAGATGAAAAGACTTCATCCATGCTGAAAGTATAGTGTGGAAAGTGTTGGAGGCTGAGTGGATCAAGGAGGGTGTCTATGGGGGGCAGAGTAAGGAGGGCATCTTGAGGAGGGGTGACCTAATGGAACATGGGGTGAAGAGGGCACCCCACTTGGATGAGGGCAGCCTGGTGTGGGAAATCAGACCCAAATGGGATGAGGAATGTGTCTGCATGGGGGTATGGCCTGTGTAACGTGTCAATGCTTGAGAGGGAGGGCATCTATATGGGGAGACTGCAGATGAGAAGATGGCATATTTGTTACGTAAAGTGGGTTTGATCATGTCGGTAAAATATATTAAACATAATGGGGAGTGTCAGAGAAGGGAGTTACACATTTAGAAAGGAAGTAAGAATACCTGAATTAACTTGATATGGTTGAATTGAAATTTAAAATATAATTGTGAACTCATGTTTTTCAATATATATGTACATAGAAATAAAATGGTTGTATGTGGTGTGTCTATATACATTCCCATATCTGTCTACTTTGAGGGTCTGGAATCAGGGACATCCCTATAGCAGGAAGCATGCCTAGCACCCAGGTCCTAGCTTCTAAATTCTCCACTAAAAAGATCAGAGTTACTTGAAGAAGTGACTGATTCCAATTCTGGTGCAGGGAAAATGCAATGTGAACCTAGAATATCTTCTGCAAGTAAGCAAGGGAATGCTTGAACCAGGATGAAGATTTGTCAAAGAGACAAAACTTCTTCAAAAGAATCAAGGTCCTGGAAAGCGAAAAAGAAAGCAGGAAAGTCAAGGTCAAGAAAAAGGAGAGAAACTGTTAAGACTGAAGGAGTCTCAAGAGACTTGATAACTAAAGCAATATGTGATTCTTTTCTGCATAGAGAATATTATTGGGACAATGAAGCTTAAAGAGTAATGGTAGGTTCCAACAGGGAATTAGTCTCCTGTTTTTGATGGTTGCACTGTGGTTATGTAGAAGATATTCCTGCCAGTGGAGATGCAGACTTGGGAGTTTGGAACACCATACTTTCTGAATCTTAAATGGTTCATAAAAATGTTCTTTGTACTGTATTTGCTACTTTTCAGTAAGTTTGTGATTATTCCAAAATTATACATATAGATATATAATTTTATTAAGATTTTTGAAAAAAAAAAGTTCACAGTAAGATTGAGGAGATGGTACAAAGACTTCCCACAAACCTCCTGTTCCCACATATGCAGTTTCCCCATCATCAACATCCCCCACCAAAGTGGTGTTCTTATTACAATAGATGAACGTACACTTCATTATCACCCAAGGTCCATAGTTTACATTATTGTTCACTCTTGGTGTTGTTCATTCTATATGTGTAGATAAGTATTTAATTACACGTATTTATCATTATGGTATCATACAGAGCATTTTTGCTCCCCTAAAATTCCTCTGTGCTCTGGTGATTCAGCCGTCTTCCCATTCCAACCTCTGGCAACCACTAATCTTTTTATTGTCTCCATAGTTTTGCCTTTTCCAGAATGTCACACAGTTGGAATCATACAATATATAGCCTTTTTAGATTGACTCCTTTCACTTGGTAGTATGCATTTAAGTTTCCTCCATGTCTTTTCATGGATTGATAGTCCAAGTGTTTTTTTTTAAAGCACTAAATAATATTCCATTATCTGGAGGTATTGATACTGTTATAATTAACCTAATTATTAAAACAGGAAAATAGCAGGGGAAAGCCAAATATTATAGGCATGGCATTTGGGAAGCTTCCCCAAGAAACTACAACTTTACCCTCCCCAGGGTCCAGCAAAGGAAGATAAACACATGCCCAGTAAACTGGGGGGACTAGTGAAGGTGCTTGCTATCAGTCATACCTGGGAACAGGTCATAGAAAAGAATAGA